>NW_027680717.1:0-375 GCF_054177405.1 Leptonychotes weddellii
CTGCCGCACTCAGGCACCCCCGGTCTTTCTGTGACCCCAAGGGTCCTGAGACCACACTGTCCCGGAGGGTTCCACCCCCTGCTTAGCCACCGGAGTGAAGTCCCTCAGCGGAGCAGACTTTTAAAAGTTCCAATTTTGTGCTCCGTGGTTCTATCACTTGCCAGAAGCGGCTGACAGAGGCCCCTCCCCCGCCGTCTATCCTCCCGAATATCGCCTCGGATTCACTTCTCCGCACGTCCTACCTTCCAGAAAGTGGTCGCTTTTCTGTTCAGAGAGTTGTTGCTATTCCTTTCTTCGATCTCCTGTTGAGTTTGTAGGTGTTCAGAATGGTTTGATCCCTATCCAGCTGAATTCCTGAGAGGAGAGGAAATCCAG
>NW_027680718.1:0-375 GCF_054177405.1 Leptonychotes weddellii
GCTCAGTTGGTTAAGCGACTGCCTTCAGCTCAGGTCATGATCCCAGGGTCCTGGGATCGAGTCCCGCATCGGGCTCCCTGCTCTGCGGGGAGCCTGCTTCTCCCTCTCCCACTCCCCCTGCTTGTGTTCCCTCTCTCGCTGTGTCTCTCTCTGTCAAATAAATAAATAAAATCTTTAAAAAAAAAAAAAGAAAAAGAAAAACGTGGAAATGTCCTTACACTTCAGGGGCGCCTGGGTCGCTCAGTTGGTTAAGCGTCTGCCTTCGGCTCAGGTCATGATCCCAGGGTCCTGGGATCGAGCCCTGCGTCGGGCTGCCTGCTCCACGGCCGGGAGCCTATTTCTCCCTCTCCCTCTGCTGCTCCCCCTGCTTGTACT
>NW_027680719.1:0-375 GCF_054177405.1 Leptonychotes weddellii
AGAGAGGGCGCCTGGGTGGCTCAGTTGGTTAAGCGACTGCCTTCGGCTCAGGTCATGATCCTGGAGTCCCTGGATCGAGTCCCGCATCGGGCTCCCTGTTCGGCAGGGAGTCTGCTTCTCCCTCTGACCCTCCCCCCTCTCATGTGCTCTCTCTCAAATAAATAAATAAAATCTTTAAAAAAAAAAAAAAGAGAGAGAGAGAGGGAGTTTGCCTTTCTCTGCCCCTCTCCCCTTCCTCCTTTGTCTGAGGGGCTGCGATTTTCCCAAGGCGCACCGTGGAGGCTGAGACCCTGTTGGACTTGCAGAAACAGTACGTCACAATGAACAGGTGTCTTCCCCCTTCTCTTTCTCTGGGAACCAAGCAGGGTCACCGTT
>NW_027680720.1:0-375 GCF_054177405.1 Leptonychotes weddellii
ATTCTGTCCTCAGGAATACCCATTTCCCACCTTAAAGAAGGTCCCAAAAGTGGTGCCCAAAACCCTACGTGCTGTGGTTCAGGGAATGACAGCAAAACCAGACAGTGCCACTAAGGCTAAAGATCTCCTTGCCTGAGAAATTCATAAGATTGGACAGAGAGTGGATTAAAACAGAGTCATGCTAGACATATTACAGCCTCTCAAGGCAGAAGATGTGCCATCTTAAAGAAGGAATGTTGTACTTCCATCCCTATTGAAGTCTTCTTTGATCTTTAATGTTAATTAAAGAGATCTCGAAAACAAAGATATTAGAAAATTCAGTAATCCGGATAGTACCCCATATTTGGTTCAGCAGACTCCTCAAATTGGGGTAAG
>NW_027680721.1:0-375 GCF_054177405.1 Leptonychotes weddellii
AAACCAAGAGCCAGATGCTTAACCAACTGCCCCATGATCATTACAGTTCTGTTCACTTTCTCATCTTTTATCATCTATTGTTCCAATTAGATCATTTCTATTGATCTATTTATAAATTTACTATTTCCTCTGTCAGCTCTATTTTGTTACTTATCCCATCCAGTGAGTTTTTTATTTTGGTTGTTAAATTTTTTTTTTTTATTTCTAACATTTCCACTTGATTCTTCTTTATTTTTTTCTGTTCCTTTGCTGAGGCTCTCTATTTTTCAAGAGTGTCCTCTTCTTTTTTTTATTTATTTATTTATTTATTTATTTATTTTTTATTCTTATGTTAATCCCCATACATTACATCATTAGTTTTAGATGAAGTGTTCC
>NW_027680722.1:0-375 GCF_054177405.1 Leptonychotes weddellii
TATAAATGTATTTTTGTCCTACATGTACCTCTACATTTATATTGTTATCATTTCTCATATGCCTTTAAAATGACATGCTCTTTGAGGTTTTTTTGACTAAGAGACCATGAGGCTTTGGAGAAAACAAACTGTCATATTTATTTCCCCATATAAACTGTGACAATGTGTGACATGTTAGGTGGATAATACAAATGTTCAATGAGCCAGCCTTATCAAAATCTAGTGAATGTTTTAATATCTGGTTCTTATAAAGATGTGCATGTCTTGCTTTGCTTTGTATAGTTTTAAAAAATATGTTTAGGTTATGAAAATAACATTATGGAACACCTAATAGCTAACATTGTCACAAAATAAAATGTTTAAAGGAAAATAATT
>NW_027680723.1:0-375 GCF_054177405.1 Leptonychotes weddellii
CCTTTAAAAAAAAAAAAAAGAAAATGATTACCAGGCTAGACTATGCAGTGAAAATATCCTTAAAATAATGGAGCTGAGAGATGATTGTTTAAGCTGGGTTATGGGTACATAGAGGTTCATTACATTACTTTCTCTACTTTTGTATGCTTGAAATGTCCCACAAGAGAAATGAAAGCAAAATAAAGACAGCAAAGACAGACGGAACCTGAGAGCATTCATTACCAGGAGACACAGAGTAAAAACCCCACTGGAAGGTGTTCTTCAGGCAGAGGGAGAAGGGTCCCAGATGGCAGTTGGGTACGACAGGAAGGACCCATCCTGACGTGGGCAAGTCTAAATGGATATTGACCACGTAAAACAGTAATTATGTCTTGA
>NW_027680724.1:0-375 GCF_054177405.1 Leptonychotes weddellii
CTGCTCCCCCCACCCCCGCTTGTGCACTCTTTTAAATAAATAAATAAAATCTTTTTTAAAAAAATCTTTGAAAAGATAGTCCAGTATAAAAGCAATCAGTGCCTCTGCTTACAAGACGTGCAGAAACACAACTGTCTTCCAACAAACTGTTAGAAGTTACAGTCCTTAAAAACAAACTGAGGGTTCTAGAGGGGAGGGGGATGGGAGGATGGGTTGGCCTGGTGGTGGGTATTGAGGAGGGCACGTTCTGCATGGAGCACTGGGTGTTGTGCACGAACAATGAATCATGGAACACTTCATCTAGAACTAATGATGTAATGTATGGGGATTATCATAAGAATAAAAAAAAAATTGTATGAAAAAAAAAAAAAAAAA
>NW_027680725.1:0-375 GCF_054177405.1 Leptonychotes weddellii
CACACCCCTTCCCTCTAGAACCCTCAGTTTGTTTTTCAGAGTCCATCGTCTCTCAAGGTTCATCTCCCCCTTCGATTTCCGCCCCCTTCATTCTTCCCCTCCTGCTATCTTCTTTTTTTTTTTTTTTTAACATATATTGCATAATTTGTTTCCGAGGTACAGATCTGTGATTCAATAGTCTTGCACAATTCACAGCACTCACCATAGCACATACCCTCCCCAGCATCTATCACCCAGCCACCCCATCCCTCCTACCCGCCCCCCACTCCAGCAACCTTCAGTATGTTTCCTGAGATTAAGAATTCCTCATATCAGTGAAGTCATATGATACATGTCTTTCTCTGATTGACTTATTTCGCTCATCATAACACCCTC
>NW_027680726.1:0-375 GCF_054177405.1 Leptonychotes weddellii
CGCTTCTGGCTGCACGGGGTGGTCATGACAGGCTTTGTGATGGAGCCTAGTGTGGACAGAGCCGCCAGCCACTCAGCGGACCGCATCCGCACCCCTGGTTTTGGCACGGGGAGACCTGCTCCTGCAAGCTGCAAGGGCGCCTGGGGGGCTGGCATGACGCTGGGCAGCAGGGAGCGGCTGTGCCCGAATCCCGGAGGACGTCACCGGCAGCATCTCCCATCGGTCTCTCTTTTTATAAAAGGTAGGCTTGTGTCTGGTGCCTTAGGGCAAAAGGCCTTCCTTCAGTCCTGGAGGCTGGGATTTGCACCCCTGAGTTAGGTTGCTGGCTCAGACCCGCGGGCCATCTGTGGGTGCTCCTGCGGAGGGGAGACTGTG
>NW_027680727.1:0-7467 GCF_054177405.1 Leptonychotes weddellii
TGTGCCTGGTCCCTAGTGCGGGAGGCTGTCGCTCACTGGTGGTGTCAGATCCCCGTGGCCAGGCTCCCTCCCACTGCCATTTATCCTCCAATATCTGCCCGGGGAATCACGGCTCCCTGCTTCAGACCTCAAAACCAACTGCCTGCGATATTCTGTTTGTAGAGATCCAGATCTATCTTCTTACATCTCAGGCTGATTTCGTGGGTGTTCAGAGTGGTCTGGTAGATATCCAGCTCAATTCCCGGGACCGGTTGGAATAGGGTCCCCTACTCCTCTGCCATCTTTACCCCTACCCTGATTTGTTCTTTTTGGCTAGAGCCCCTTTGAGTGAAGGTATGAATTTGTACAAATAGAAGAACTGAAAGACAATTTTTCTCTAAAGTACCAATTATCATTCCTAATGTGTGTGGGTCTCTTTAGAGTGAAAGCATTGAGTATAATCTCTCTGATTATTCTACATATCCATATATTTTTCCTGTATGTCTGTATATATTTACACTCTCTCTACATATTCTTAAACCAGTAGATATAGAAAAGTTTTTAAAATTGAGACTGGATCAGGATGTATGCCAGATTGGCACCTGGGCAGTTAGGTACTTGGAGTATTACAGTCTGAAGAAGGACATGTTCCAGCGAAAGGAATTTGCCTGTTTCTATTAGGCTGAGCCCCCCATATACCATGATATGAGTGCAGAGTGTTTGTCCAAGTGCATAGCCTAGGAGAGTTGCTCTCAGTTTCCCATGGTACCATGTATAGCAGAAATCCTTTGAAGAAAGCTGAAGGAGGAAGTCAGGGAGGAGAACCAATCTTTGGTTCTTTACATGGTTTTGCTTTTAGGGGTTGGTTGGTTGCTGATTTGTTATCCCTCTTTATATTCTTTGCTTTCTTTTCTCCCACAGCCTCAGCTGGCTGAGGTGGCAGTCTGGATTACTGGTGGACAGTCTGGATTGCTTGCTCTTTATTTCCCCATTTGGAAAGCTATGCACATATGATTTCTTATTTTCAGTCCTTGTCACAAAACTGCAGACAGTCAGCTGCTGAGAAGTCATTTTGATGAGGCTGATAGAGCCCTTCCCAGCTTCTACCGCCTCTTCAGTGAACAGTCTAGGTCAGTGTTAGAAGGAACTAAAAATAGCTAGAAATGTTCTAGCTAGTCATTCTTAAGTAGCTGGGTCACATGAGGCACCAGAAAAGAAAATGATGGAGTCTGATGTACAGCTCCAAGAACTGCAAGTGCCTATTTACTGAAAGCGCCTATTTACTGAAAGCCTGTATATGATTTTGGCAGAAGAGCAGTAGATGCACACACATGCATACACACTTGATAGTATGCACACACTGCACATGCAATGACCAAGCACAACAGAATCTCATGGAAAAATAAAATGCCAGTGGTATATCTAGAGGTTGACAAACAGTGGCTTCTTGGAGGGCCCTTCCTGGAGAAAGTGATATAAAGCCAGATCTGGGGACACCTAGCTGGCTCAGTGGGTAGAGCATGCAACTCTTGATCTCAGGGTTGTGAATTTGAGCCCCACTTTGGGTGTAGAGATTACTTAAAATAAAATCTTAAAAAAAATAAAGGCAGATCTGGAGTGAGAAGCCACGTGTGGACAGACACAAGGGAAAATATCCTTCCTCTTGTCTGAGGCAAGGTAGTCAGGAGGATGAGCATGTGGAGTCATATAGCCCTGGCTGGAAATCTCATTTATTCCTTACTAGCTGTATGGCCTTAGATATGTTGCTTTATGTCTGTGCTCATCAGTTTTTTCACCTCTAAAGTGGGGGTGATGCCTACCATAGAAAGTTGTTGAAGAGATGAAGGAAGATCATTTATGCAAACTACCTAGCATGCTTAGCACAGAGTTGGCAAGCATAATTGTTATTTTTTTTCCCTCCTAGTCTTTCTTTACATAGGAAATGGCACAGTGAGCAAGTCTGTTAACTCACTATGTTCCTGAAGCTCATCTAGTTATACTTGGAGCCCCTAAATTTGGCTTAGGAGCTGCTTGATATGGGGCTTCCTGGAGAGCTAATGATTTGTGAATACAAGACCAGGGTGGGTGATGCTATACTTGGGTCAGTTTAGGTCTGTGTTTTTTAGCTGCAGGTCATGACCATTAGTGGTTCAAGAACTCAGTTTTGTGGGCGCCTGGGTGGCTCAGTTGGTTAAGCGACTGCCTTCGGCTCAGGTCATGATCCTGGAGTCCCTGGATCGAGTCCCGCATCAGGCTCCCTGCTCGGCAGGGAGTCTGCTTCTCCCTCTGACCCTCCCCCCTCTCATGTGCTCTCTCTCTATCTCATTCTCTCTCAAATAAATAAATAAAATCTTAAAAAAAAAAAAAAAGAACTCAGTTTTGTGGGCTAGAACCAGCATTAGAGTATAGTAGAGGAGAAGAGAACCAAACAGAACAGATGCAGCTGTATCAGAGGGCACTGCTCATAGTAAGGGTTTCAGTAACACATGTGTATGTGTGTGACTGGCTTGTACTTTAGGGAGTTCTAACTACTCTGAGAGGTCAGGCCTTCTGAACAGTGCAATCCCAAGAGCTTCGTACCACTTGTAGTTTTGGGGGGCTGTTGGGAAATGATCAAATTTGACCTTTTCTGGGTAAAGCAGATGGAAATACTGGTCTGAAATTCCCCCACAAGATGCAGATAAACAAGAGCTACTTGGATGGTTGACCAGTTTCCACCGATCACTATTTTGCCTTAAAAAACATCAGCATTTGGCTCAGGTTAATGAGAATCTGGGGGAGTATGCTGTAGATGAGGCAGTTGGAGAATGAGATGTGGCTCGACAGTGGTGTGAGGTGGAAGTGAGATAGGATGATGAAGCTTCGTTCACTCAGCATGTAATTGCTCAATGTCTGCTGTGCCTCACAAAAGCCTCAGGAATGTAATTAAACAGGTCAGGCATTGTTCCTGCCCTCAGAGAGCACAGTAACTAGTGGTGGAAACAGATGAGGACCTGCCAAAGAAATTATTTTATCCAATGAATCATAGTTTTTGCCTATCAAGATTTAAAGTGTCCTTGGATACAACGTGGGATTGAAATAGCATCTTAACTATTTGTGGTACATATATTGATTATTTTGTTTTCTGTTTTTAGTTTTAAAACTCGCTAAGAAGGAGAGGAATGAGTATGTATGTGTATGCATATATATGTATATAAAATGTCTGTATACACACACATATGTATACACACATACTTATACACATAATGCTAAATTAAGTTGCTTTTCAGTTAGGTGGCCTTATGATTTTTTCAATGGGCCAGTGGCTCTCAGTAGCTGAAAGCTCTCTTTACCCACCTCCAGCATTAGAAAATCTCATTTCCAGAGGAGTCCTGGGCCACTGTCTTGTGTTTGGAGACCAGTACTTGTAATTCCATTTATCAAAAATGCTTGCCTTTCTTGAGAATAACAGTTATACTTGCCCCTTTTACAGAATATATGTAACAGAAAAGTATATACTTAGAACTCTTCTGTATGTGGAAATTGTTGCTAGAAGTCTCCTTAGAGGTTTATTTTTCCAGGTTATCATATCTGAGGAGGAGTGGAATGTCAAAATGTTTTGACATGTTAATAGATTTGCAGAGCCTGCAAATAATATGAAATGTGTCCTGTTCCCAGAGCTAAGTCTGGGCCATCTTTCACTCTGCCTTGCTCTCCAAGCAGAAGGGAGAACACTGCTGAAGGTTTAGAATAGAGGTGATATGCTCTATGGAGCACATAGAAATAAAGTCCTGAATCAATATTCGGGCAGTGTTTTATATAGGGCAGTGGTTCTCAACCAGTGATGATGGGTGTTTAAGAATTCTCTGGTGATTTATCCAAGTTACACAGGACTTTTCTGCTGTCATATCGTGGTAAGTATCAAATGTTCAGGAATAAATATGGTTCAGAAAAACCCCACAGATAATTCTCACCCTATCCCTTTCCTACTCCACCTACTGATAAAAGGGTAATGCACCTAAACCCTGCTGAAGGATACAGAGAATGCATGTAAAAAATATAAAAATTGGATACAAGAGAGTCCAGAAAAAGAACCAACGGCAGGCACTATTTCTCAGAATGCATTCTTTCCTGCACTAAAATGTCCTCTGGCATTCCTAAAGTGGCTTCCTGGGCATCACCACACTCTGGGGGGAGACCAGAAGAGCTCTTTGCCAGAGGTACATATTATCCACAAAGCTTGTAAATAAAGCCAGAAGCACAGAGCTGGAATGCTGTGTTCCTTGTGAGTGCCACTTAGTTGGCATCATTCCAGAGCCCAGTGATGCAATGTGTTGTTTCAGCCTGCCTTCGTCAGCAACACTGAGCAAACAGGCCATCTGATTTAAAGGAAAATAGCAATTATATTTTAAATAAATGGCTAATTTAGAAAATATTTTCAACCTTTCTGCATCTTAAATTTTAGATGTGTCTCTTATAAGCAGCCAATACTTGGATTAAAAAAACCCCGAACAATTCTATCTTTTAACTGATTTTATGTGCATATAGGATATATGTATATATTATTCATATGTTACATATATGTAGAATGTATCATTCATCTTTTAATTTTGCTATTTGTCCCACTTATTTTTATTTCTTTTTCTCCCATTTTAGCCTTCTTTTGAAAATTTTAAACTTTCCTGTTTGAAAGTAACATACTTTGTTCCTATTCTTATTAATTCAGTTTACATACTTAAAATCTGAAATCAATGAATAAATTTAATCTCCTCCTGACAAATTCAAGTGCCTCAAAACACTTAATTACATTTACCTTCTTCCTGAGTTAGGCTGTACTTGTGGCTTTTAAGTATTGTTTAATTTAAATCCATAAGACAGTATCATTATTTCATATAGCCAGTTTTGTTTAGTTTATCCATAAATATTTACTACTTTTATTGTTATTTAGTCTTTCTTCCCTTAGAATTTCCCTTGGTGAAGGTGTGTTGGTGGCAAACCTTCAGTGTTTGGTGATCTGAAAATGTCTTTATTTTATCCTTATTCCTGAAAAATATTTTTAGTGTGGAAATGGTTCTATGTTGGCAGATATTTCCTTTTAAGACTGTGGAAGGAGCCGAGATGCCCTTCAACAGATGAATGGATAAAGATGTGGTCCATATATACAATGGAGTATTACTCAGCCATCAGAAAGGATGAATACCCACCATTTGCATTGACATGGATGGAACTGGAGGGGATTATGCTAAGTGAAATAAGTCAAGCAGAGAAAGACAATTATCATTTGGTTTCACTCATATGTGGAACATAAGGAATAGTGGGGAGGACCACAGGGGAAGGGAAGGAAAACTGAACGGGAAGAAATCAGAGAGGGAGACAAACCATGAGAGACTCTGGACTCCGGGAACCAAACTGAGGGTTTCAGAAGGGAGGGGAGGGGAGGATGGGGTAACTGGGTGATGGGTATTAAGGAGGGCACATGTTGTGATGAGAACTGGGTGTTACATGCAACTAATGAATCGTTGAACACTACATCAAAAACTTATGATGTACTATATGCTGGCTAACTGAACATAATAAAAAAATCATGCAAACCGAGAGTGCTGTAGGGAGGGTGAGGGGAAATAATGCAGGTAGAGCACACACACACAAAAAAGACATGGTCCTTTTGGGACATAGCATTATCTTCTGGCTTCTATTGTTGAGAGTTCAGCCGTCAGTCTCTTTCCTTAGAATGCCAACTTTTTTCTTCTGGCTGCTTTTGAGATCCTTTCTTTGCCATGTTGATTTGCAGTTTCACAGTGATGTGTCTGGGTGCTTGAGACTGATTGAGCTTCTTTAATCTTTAGATTGTCGCTTCTTTCTTATAAATTTGGATAAATCCTGAGTGCTTATCTCCTGAAATGTAGCTTCTAGCCCATTTTCTCTTTCTTCTTCGTAGCTCTGATTAGACACATGTTAGTTCCTTTCATTTTTCTACATTGCTTAACTTCTTTTTGATGTCCATTTTGAGAGAGAGCGAACGAGCGAGAGAGCACGTGAGTGGGGGAGGGAGAATCACAGGAAGAGGGAGAGAGAATCTTAAGCGGGGCTCTATCTTACGACCCTGAGATCATGACCTGAGTCGAAATCAAGTTGGATGCTCAACCGACCGAGCCCCGCAGGCGCCCTTGTCCATTTCTTTTGTGCTGATTCTGAAAAATGCCTTCTGAGCTGTCTTCCCCTCTGTTCTCTCTGCAGCTATCTAATCGGATTTATTTCTGCATTTTTAATTTCCATAAGTTCTATTAATCTATTAATTTTCAAATCTTCTGGGTCATTTAAAAAATTTTCTGTTCCCTATATTTTCAAGCTATTTTATTTTTAAAAAAACATTAAGCATGGGTATTTTAGAATGTCTCATAATTTTAATATCCGAGGCTTTTATGGATCCATTTTCCATCACCCTCATTCATGGTGTCTTGTTTCCTTGTGTAATTAGTTTGACTGTGAACTCTTATTCTCCTTGGAAAACTATTCTGGCAATACTTTGAGACTTAGGATGAGAGCCCTATCAGAGAGGATTTACCTTCTGTCAGGTATTTAGGGAACTCTACCAGTCTAGTTTAATCTAAATGTATAGCTTGAGGTTTCTGTAACATGCAGGGGGTGTGCACTTCAGATACATACAAGGGCTAGCTTTCAACAATAACTTCTTAGGGATTTTTTCCCCAACTTTGCTTGCCTAAAGCAGCTTTTCTTGCAGTGCCCTAGCAGTGCAGTGGTAGGTTTACCATTGGTTCATCCTCATCCTGAAGTGTAGCCTTTTGGGGGCCTGCTTTATTGAAGGAGGGTCTTTGATTTCTGTTTACCATGTCCTGTCAGGCCTTAAAAACTGAAGGTCATAGTCCCCAGGTTTGGTAAATGCTGCAGGACAAAACCACCTTTAGAGCTTGGTTCTTTCTTCAGGGTCCCATTTTCACTTGGATTTTGATCTGGTAATTTCTTACTGTCCTGTTAGATCATTACTTCTAAAACAATAATAATAATAATAAAGATACCCATTAGTTTTTGTTGTTTGCAGTGGTAGGAGGATCAGAATTATCTAGCCTGCTTACATTTCAGGAAACAAAATCTTCTGGTGATAAAAATACAAAAGAAGCTTTTGTCAAAAATTTGATGCTGCTGATTTGGACAGAAGATTCCTGGGTTTTCTTCTTCTTCTTTTTTTTTATTGTGTTATGTTAATCACCATACATTACATCATTAGTTTTTGATGTAGTATTCCATGATTGTTTGCGTATAACACCCAGTGCTCCATTCAATAGGTGCCCTCTTTAATACCCATCACCAGGCTAATCCATCTCCCCACCCCGCTCCCCTCTAGAACCCTCAGTTTGTTTCTCAGAGTCCATAGTTTCTCATGGTTCGTCTCCCCCTCCGATTCCCCCCCTTCATTTTTCCCTTCCTACTATCTTCTTCTTTTTTTTTAACATATAATGTGTTACTTGTTTCAGAGGTACAGGTCTGTGA
>NW_027680728.1:0-375 GCF_054177405.1 Leptonychotes weddellii
ATTCACAATCTGTAACACAGATAAACTATAGGAAGAAGCAAATATTGATTTAGGTGCTATTTGTTTCCTTTTTTTGGCGTGCATAAGTGAGGTCCCTTTTCTGGCTCTCTTATGATGTTCCCATTTGCCACCAGCGATTCTTAGATTGGACACATGACTTTGATGATCTTAGAGCAAAGACACTGATAATTCTGATCAGCTTAAACTTACGTATATGTTTTTAAGGGGGAAGAGTGGGAACCCTGGAGATTTGATATGATTAAAATAACTTAACATCTGTGTTCTTGATTTGTACCTTCAAATAATATCACCTACATTTTTAACCTCTAAATTGGTATGTATGTATCCTTTAGTTAATATGTTTACATTTTTACT
>NW_027680729.1:0-375 GCF_054177405.1 Leptonychotes weddellii
GACTGCCTTCAGCTCAGGTCATGATCCTGGAGTCCCGGGATCGAGTCCCACATCGGGATCGAGTCCCACATCGGGCTCCCTGCTCAGCGGGGGGTCTGCTTCTCCCTCTGCCCTCTTCCCTCTCGTGCTCTCTGTCTCTCATTCTCTTTCTCTCAAATAAATAAATAAAATCTTTAAAAAAAAAAAAAAAGAGACTATTTTCTGGTTTGCCTCTCTCTCTCTTTTCCCCCCTACGTTCATCTTGCTTCTATTCCTCGCTCCACTATAACCTAAACTCTTCCAGCAGCCAGAATGATCCCTTTAAGAGGACATTAGAGCATGAAGTAAGTCGGACTCAAAGCCATGTAATGAATCCCCACTTCACGTCAAAGCCAA
>NW_027680730.1:0-375 GCF_054177405.1 Leptonychotes weddellii
CTAACCTCACTCCCTCCTTCCCACTCTAGAGACAAGCAAAATTATAAGCACTACATATTGTTTAAAAAAAAATTATAAATGCCCCATACCTTAAAAATATCTCATTTTTCCACAAAACATTGAACTGGAATAATCTAGTTAATCCCTTAACTGCTGTGCACTAGTCTCATCACATCACTAGATCATACTTTATCCCATTCCCTGAAGATGGCATTTAGATTACTTCCAGTCTTCACAAAAATAAACAGTATCTTTGTGCATGTGGATTAAGAACTTAGGTTGCAAGATACACTTTTTTTTTTTTTTTTAAAGATTTTATTTATTTATTCATAAGAGACAGAGAGAGAGAGAGGCAGAGGGAGAAGCAGGCTCCCC
>NW_027680731.1:0-375 GCF_054177405.1 Leptonychotes weddellii
GGTGAATCTGAAAACATTGTGGTGGAATTCTGACTTTTCTTTTTCCTTCTCCTCTCCTGGAACATTTTAAAGAACCAAAAGAAGAAAGACTTCTGTGGACAGCTGGTCAGATTTGACCACTTTCAGTGTGGATGGAAAGAGTTCTACCAGTTTCTCTTAATGGATGGTAATCATACTGCTTTTTGTTCCTGAATATCCCAAACATGACCCATGTGGGAGGCATTTTTTCTTAGTTTATAACCTCTCACACAAAAGAAGTTGTTCTTATTCCTGACTACACGTGAAAGTCAACTGAGATAAACCTAACATTTACCCCCTCAAAGCATAAAACTACGGCAGAAATACTTCCCGACTTGAACTTCAGCTTATTTGTAA
>NW_027680732.1:0-375 GCF_054177405.1 Leptonychotes weddellii
TACGGAGCAGCATAAAGAGGATTGGGAGTTTTGAGAGAAAGGTCACAGTTTTAAATGGGGATATTCAGTGTATGATTGACTGAGAAGGTGACATTTGAGTGAAGATTTGAAGATGATGGGGTAAACCATGCATGTATCTTTTTTTATAAGATTTTATTTTTAAGTAATCTGTACACCCAATGTGAGGCTCGAACTTACAACCCTGTGATCAAGAATCACATGCTTTACTGACTGAGGCAGCCAGGTGTGCCTAAACCATGCATGTATTTGAGCAAAGAACACTTCTAGCCAGAGAAAGAGAGAAAAAGATCCTGAAGAGTTAATGTGCCTGACTTGTTTGCCGACCAATAAAAAGGCCACTTTAATATAGAGTAG
>NW_027680733.1:0-375 GCF_054177405.1 Leptonychotes weddellii
GACAGACTAACCTGTATATGGAGCATGGAAGATGACACCTGTGTGGGCGCAGACAAACTGTTCCAAGAGCTTCACGTTCTGTGGAGGAAAGTGGTGGGGAAATATAAGAGAGGGCAGGGAGAGCAGCAAGACCTTGAGAACCTAGAAGTGCACAATCCCTTCACGTGCGCACGGATGCCCTTAACTCCTCTGTGTCTCTCCAGGTGCTACCCTCCTTCATGTCCCAGTTTTAGCTCCATCAATTTGCTGAATACATTCTTGAAAACTCCAGCAAACATTTCCCCTTTCTTGGCCTTGCAACCATTTCACATGCACACCCTACATTCTGTCACTGAGACTCACATAGAACCCTCTTCTACAGGGATTAGGTTCTAA
>NW_027680734.1:0-375 GCF_054177405.1 Leptonychotes weddellii
CTTCCAAGCCTGCCTTTTTATCCAACTACGTGTTGCTGAAATCTTCTCTAGCCTCACAGAGAGAAGAACAAGACTAGTCATTGCCATCTTGTTTTTCCTGGGCCCTTGTTGCTGACTTGCTTTCTTTCTGGGGTTAGATGTACTGTAGGTCCCCATTGTCTTCCCCAGTTGACTTTTTTTTAATATGCTTTTTTTTTTTTAATTTATTCATGAGAGACAGAGAGAGAGAGAGAGGCAGAGGGAGAAGCAGGCTCCCAAGGAGCAGAGAGCCCGATGCGGGACTCGATCCCAGGACCCTGGGATCATGACCTGAGCCGAAGGCAGACGCTTAACCATCTGAGCCACCCAGGCACCCCTTCCCCAGTCGACTTTGAT
>NW_027680735.1:0-375 GCF_054177405.1 Leptonychotes weddellii
GGGGACGCTGGGCGGTGACGCCGCGTGTGCGTCTGTGTCAGTGTGCGCCCTGCGCATGCTCCCACCCAGGGTTGCGTGCACGCTTGCGTGCCCCCATGCATGTGTGTGGCAGGGAGGCGTGCGCCCGGCCGCGGCCTCTGACCCTGCCACCCTCTCTGCAGGTGCGGAAGATTGCTCCCGAGTACTACGACCACCTGCCGCAGCACCACTCGTGGGTGAAGGTGCTCTGGGATTTCGTGCTCAAGGACTCCCTGGGGCCCTACGCCAGGGTGAAGCGGGTGTGCAGGCTGGCCGAGGACCGTCTGTGAGCCCTGCTCGTGATGGGAGCCAGGGGGACCCCGCGGGCCCCCGGCTCCCCTGCTGCAGAGCTGGCTG
>NW_027680736.1:0-375 GCF_054177405.1 Leptonychotes weddellii
AGTATCAGGAGATGGCTGAGGGCACAGACCCAAGAATTTTTATTCTGTGACCCTGGCAAATTACTAGATATCCCTGTGCCTCAGTTCTCTAGTCAGTAAAATGGGGATACTATTAGTAGCTATAATACCAACCTCAGAGAGTTTTGTGGGGATGAGATAATACCTGTAAGAGTGTGTGACAGTACTGCTAGGTACTGGCTATTATTTTTTCATTATGTTAATCAGCAAAAATGGCTGCCAAGCAAGACACACTCAGACTCCTTGTCACTTGGTTCAAGGCATTCTTCCTAAATATGGAAGGCCCTTGTTCCATCTTATTTGTTATGTTAGTGAAGACACTTAAGTTCTACTCTCAACAAATTTCAATTATCGAAC
>NW_027680737.1:0-375 GCF_054177405.1 Leptonychotes weddellii
GATTCGCTGTCATTTATGTGCTCCTTGTACCATTCCTTAGCGTCTGTGCGCCCCTCGTACAAGCTAAAAGAGGACTCTGCCCGCCACCCAGCGCCGCCCCCCACACTGTCCAGGTGCCCCTGGGGTGTCGGCCTCCCCCACAGCGGCGCCCCTCCCTGCAGATCCGGGGGACCCTGAAGAGCTGGACCAGACTGTGGTGTGTGCTGAAGCCGGGGGTGCTGCTCATCTACAAGACGCCCAAGGTGGGCCAGTGGGTAGGCACAGTCCTCCTGCACTGCTGTGAGCTCATCGAGCGGCCCTCCAAGAAGGACGGCTTCTGCTTCAAGCTCTTCCACCCGCTGGACCAGTCCGTCTGGGCCGTGAAGGTACGGCAGC
>NW_027680738.1:0-7466 GCF_054177405.1 Leptonychotes weddellii
ATTGTGGAGAAGCGCTTCCCTGACTTCGTACGGGACTTCATGGGTACCATGTATGGGGACCCCACCCTCTGTCCCACCTGGGCCACTGAAGCCCTGGCCTCGGTGGGGATCACACTGAGTTGATCTGGCTTGGGGGAGGGAGGGAGGGGAGGGGAGGGAATGGGAGGTATCGAAGGATTTTTTTAAATTATTATTCTAATTTAGAGTATATCTGTGCCTTCTTGGGAAGGTGGCCTGTCTTGGTCCTCTTCTTCCTCTGAGTGTCACTGTGGCCAGTGTGTCGTCCCCATCCCCCCATCCTCCCCCACCCCCCCGCTGATAATAATAAGTAACCATAGCAGCAGCTGATCTCTGGAAACCACCTGGCGTAGCCCAGGGAGGTGCATCCCTTTTCCTGTGGCTCAGGCCCCCCAGCCACCTGTGGGGGGCACTTGTTACCCCACTTTTCACAGGTGAGGAAACAGGTGGAGAGGGAAAGTAGCTTACCCAAGGTCACCACTGAGAGGTAGCCCCCTGGCTCCAGAGCTCATGCTCTGAGCCTTGACTATTGACACGTGGCTTAATTTTGCTGTCAGTAAACACAGTGATGAAGGCAGTAGGTGTGATCTAGCAGGTGCTTACGCTGTGCCCGGTACTGTTCTTTTTTTTAAGATTTTTTTTTTTTTTTTTTTTTAAAGAGTGAGAGCAGGAACACAAGCAGGGGGAGTGGGAGAGGGAGAAGCAGGCTTCCCGCAGAGCAGGGAGCCCGATGCGGGGCTCAATCCCAGGACCCTGGGACCATGACCCGAGCCGAAGGCAGACGCTCAACGATTGAGCCACCCAGGCGCCCCAAGATAAGGGTTTTTATATTGAAAAAGTAATCCATGTATACAATGTGTAGGATCCACTATTCTAATAGCATAAAAATGCAACTTTTTGATGAGTTTGTGATTCTCCCAGAGATTTTTCATGTATATATATTCATGAATGTGGGCGCCCTTGATGTGCAGTTCTGTACCTTTTTTTCTCTTAGTATATTTCAAATTGTTTACACGTCAGACCATGAAGACTTCCTGTCTTAGAGCTGTTGCACAGTATTTATTTAACCAGCTCAATGAAGGGGATGTAGGGTGTTTCCAGGTTTCCGTCACTGTGGTCAAGGCTCCAGTGCCAAGCCTTGTCGGTTAACTTTTTGCCCACCTCTCTGAGACCAGGGTTTTAGGTCTTGGAGCAGGCATATACCATTGGCCGCTCTGCCACTCCCCTGTTACGGCCTCATCAGCCCACTTCCCTACCTCCATTGCATCTGACTCCTTATTGGGCTTCTTTCTGGCCAATCTATGCCTAGGGGGATCAAATCACTTCTTTTCATAAAATCCTTCCACCTGTCTCCGGCTTTTTTTCCCACGAGGTCAAGATCCCTAGATCCCAGAACCTCCAACACCGATTGCAAAATAGTATCTTTTCAAGGGGAGAGGATCCATTGAGTTTCATTGGGTACTCAAAAAGGTCACGATGCGCTCAAGTTGAAGAGGCAGGGGAACAACGTTGCAGGCGTTAGCTGAATCAAGTCGGGGCGTGAGCAGAAGGTAATCCTAGGAAAGGGCACAGCAGTTGCAAAAGCGTGAAGGTGAGACTTTACAGGAACGAAAATGAGAGCCAACGATGCAGCGCTAGACCGCCTCTCCCTAGGAGCTACTAACGCCGGACTCATCTTCAAAGCGCTTTGAAACCCCGCGCGAAAAGCTGGTTTGCAAGCCCCGGGCCGAGGTGCATTCTGGGACTTGTAGTTCTCTTTAGAGGCCGGAAACTCAGAAGCGATGGACACTACCGAGTCCCACCACGAGGTGTCGCCCTTCGGCGAGTACGGTGGGCCTTATCCTTTACTCCGGAAGACTAATAGACCTACAACAATCACAAAACGGGAGATTCTTTGATTGACAGAGAAGTCCTCAATCAAAGTCAGGATTCGGAGGTCAAAGCCCGTCCTCTCTGGCTTTGTTGGCTGGAGGAACGAAATGATATTCATATAAACCAATGGGGAATTCTTAGGAAACTAGTTAGCGTCAAGTGACAAACCAGAGTCTATGAATCGATCCCTAATGTCATTGGCCGGCACTTTTGACTGGCGGGTCTTCCTGCCAATAAGACTTGGGTTTTCTTGCCGTCGGGGACCTCCCATAATAGGCGGAGCCAACATTGCCTTTTCCCGAAACACCGCCTCCTGGCCTTGACAACTCGCTGCCCCCACGCTATTGGCTCTTGCGGAAAAACGACAGTTCCGGAGTCCAATGAACCCACCGGGAGGTCTCCTGGGGGAAGGTTCACTCAACCATAGGCCTATGCCTCTCTTTCACTGGCTCGTGTGTACGAGTGGCAGCGCGACCGGCCAATCGGGGGCGGCGTGAGGGCTTTGGGCGCAGCCCCGGAGCCCGGGCGGGAGGTCGCTCGGGTCGGGTGTCGTCTGAGAACCGGATGAGGCGGCGACTGTGAGGCCGAGCCGGGAGCGGGCGTCGCGCCGAGGCCCGGGCGGGCGGGGAGCAACGGCTGCGGACGCCGCGGGGCCGCGTCGTTAAGGGCCGGGGGCAGGCGGGGAGCGCGGGGCGCTCGGGCCGGGGCCGCCGGCGCCATGGGCAACCGCGGGATGGAAGAGCTGATCCCGCTGGTCAACAAGCTGCAGGACGCTTTCAGCTCCATCGGCCAGAGCTGCCACCTGGACCTGCCGCAGATCGCCGTGGTGGGCGGCCAGAGCGCCGGCAAGAGCTCGGTGCTCGAGAACTTCGTCGGCCGGTGAGCGAGCGCGGCGGCGACGGCGGGCGGGCGGCGGCCTAGGGCGCGGAGGGCGGACCGGGAATGGCGCGCCCTGCGCAGCCGGCGTAACTGCGGCGCTTGCGTCCCCGCGACGGGGACGGGGACAGGGAGGCGGGCTCTGTGGGACGCCCTGGGCGGAGGGCTTCCTGCAGGGGTTGGGGAGCCGGCTCAGGCCCTTGGGGCGTCTCATCGACTGGGGGGGGGCGTGGGCCAGGAAGTGCGGTGGACCGTCGCCGACTCTTCTGGTCCCCCCTTTCGTGGCTGAATTCTACCATCTGGTTGCCTGTGGTTCAGGGTCCCTCTTCTCTGTCTGTCCGAAACCTGCCAGCGAGATACCTATTGGTTCGAACCCCTGTGGTCTGGCTGGCTGTTCATTTATCTGGAGCAGCCCCTGCCGTCTGGTTAGCTGTCTCTCTGTCCTGGATAGAACTCCTTGCCACCACCATTTGGCTGTCCATCTGTCCATTCCCTCAGGGTGGCCCCCTGCTGCCTGGCTAGCTGTCTGGGGTGACCTGTGCTGTCTGGCTGCCCGTCCGTGCCCCTCGCAGACTTTAACACTTAGCCGTGCCTCTGTTGGGTTACTCTGGCTAGCCTCTGCAGTCTGACTGGCTGGCTGGACCCTAGGGGACTCGGTTGTCTGGTTCTCCTAGGCAGACTCTAAAGCCTGGTCCCTGGCAAACGCTGGCTTCTCTCACAAATAGATCCTGTTGTCTGTACAGGTGTCGGCCTTATCTTAGTCTGCCCATCAGTGCCCTGGCAGGCCCTGGCTGCCTGGCCCCACCTCTGCAGTAGGGAGGAGGTGGTGGGAGCATGCAGAGGACAAGGGAGCTGAAGGATGAAACCTGAATTTCCCTATCAGTTGGAAGTAGGCCCTGGGGGCGGGGGGGAACCTTTCTGCAGGATTCTTTCCCGGCCCTTGTCAGGGTGCTCTGGTATCCCAGAACACAGAGGCCAGCTCCCAAGCGAAAGCCTGCAAATTGGGGGCCCTCGTTGGAGCCTTATCAGGCTTTTGGGCAGCCCTGAGAAGCCTCAGTGTGCCCATCTGTCCGGTGGGCAAACTCCACTCTCTGGGCTGTTTCCAGGATTCAGGAAGCTGATGAATGAGAGCTGGACATGTGGCCTCCAGGGGTGTTTGGTTCTTTCCTCTCCCTTCCCCCGCCTCTTGCCCTTCTGCCTCCCAGATGGGCTGTCACTTCTCCATTCTGGAAAGGACTCCATTTGTGCCTGTGGCTGCCAAACGATAACATCACAGTAATCGTTAGTATTACTGTGGTTGTTATCGGTGTTGAGGGGTAATGTTCATCTGGCAGGCCCCAGGCTGAGTTCTTTTGTCAGCCTCTTGAACCCCATAGTGAGCGAGGTGGAAGTTCTCTTATCCCCACCTTAGACAGGAGCAGGGAGGCTCAGAAAAGACTCATTCTTGGCCCAAGGGCACCAGGCTAGGGCTCACTGGAACCCAGCTGGGTGCCCAGCCCCGCCCTGCCTTCCCGGAGGCCTGGAGTTTGGCTGTCAGCGGCATGAATTTCCTCCTTTGCTGCTTTGTCTCTGGCGCCTTGCCTGTTGTCCACTGTGGCGGAAAGGTGTGGACTTGGGGTCAGCCGGGCCTGGGCTGAGCCTTGGGCTGGGCTGTGGGCCCCTTTGCATGGTTATCTTCCTCCCTGCCCAGGCTTTCGATGGGCACACAGCAAAGTTCTGTCTATTTCATTTGCCTTGGGACTTTGCTCAGGTGGTTTGGCCTCTCTGAGCCTCAGTTTCCCCTCCTAAAAATGGGGTGATGGTCCCTCGACAAGACTGTTGCCATGATGCAGGGACATGATGTGTTGAAAGTGCTTACTTAACACAGTGCGTGGCACACAGTAGGTCGACATGGACAGGCTGTTATTCACCATGCTGGTTCCTCTCATATCATCAACAAAAACTAATCAGAATGAAAGTGCTCAAGTTACACACTGGACTGCATTTAAGCCTGACGAGGCTGACACTGCTATGATCCCATTTTACAGAGCAGAAAACGGAGGCTCAGCAGAGCACTCTTGCTCAAGGCCGTTCAGTGAGGAATTGGGGGCTCTAGGTTGGGGACCTGGGGTCTCTCTCCCCTGCCCACCTCCCCTCAGTCTCTCTGCCCTTCGCCTTTCTCTCTTACCCACCCATCCAGGCATCTACTACTGAGCTGGCTTCTGTGGCAACCTCCTCCCAGAAGCCTGCAATGTGACCTTGATCGTTGAGAGCATTAGTTCGGGGCCTGAGAACCAGAGTTTTAAAAAAGCTTCTCGGGGATGGGTTGCTCAAACAGAGCTAACTTCTTTTTATTTCTGGAGCGTGGGTCAGGTTTCTTAGCTACCGAGCCCTGCCATAGGGGGATGGCAGGCAGGCCTCATTTTGAATGAGAACCTGTTTGCCTCTTTGCACTATGGATCTTTACAGTGGACATCTTGTCTAGTTTCAAGGAACAAACGAGAGAGTATGTCAAGGGCCTGGGCCTGGGGGTCAGCACAGACTGCTCTGTTTCATTGCCTCCTCCTTGTTGGTTTTTCTAAGAATGTGGTCCAAGGGAGAATGGCCCAGTTAGCTCAGCCTGTACCAGTGATTGCAGATCGGCAGCTGGGGCCCGAGGCCTGCTTGCTGGTTTTTGTTTCACCTGCATAGCATTTCAGATCTTTTTTGTTTTTAATTAGCTGCCAGTATTTATATTTTGCATCAAGATTTGGATTTTTGCATTGCTTAGCAAACACCCACAGATCTTTAGAGTTTAGTGGCGGTGTACATGGGCCTTAGGCCTTAGGCCTTAGGCCTGACTCCAGCATGTTTGGGTGTGTGACTTTGGCCAAGTGGACTCAGGTTCCTTTTCTGTAAAATGGGGTGATAACTACACCCTCCCCAGGGGGACTGCATAAGTTAATGGGTGTTGAGTGCATTGACCCTATCTATGCCCCTGGCAGCTGTTGTTATAATCCTCATATTCTGGCCTCCCTAGGCCCAAGTCTTGCTTGGCATCAAGTGCCTGGGTCAGACTAGAAGTGGCCACGGGAGGTGCCACACTCCTCACTCCTCCCTAATAGTCGCCCAGGCTCATTTTACATTTGCCTGGGGACTCCTGGCCCTGGAAACCTTTGAGTTTAAGACCCTTGGCTTGTCTGCCCTGTACCAGAATGTGGCCCTAAGAAGGGGGAAGGATGTAGCTCTCCAGTGACCCTGGTCTTTTAGCCTCAGCAGCCAAATGGAGGGAGGAGCTTGGGAAATTTTTCCTTGGGAGAAGAGGAGGAAGCCGAGGTTGAGGCCTCCAGCTCAGAATCCCCCAGGGCTGGGCTTGATCCCATGAACCTTTCCCCTCTGAGCCTTGGTATCCCCAGCTAGGAAATGGGGCTGTTAACAGTATCTACTGATGGGCCCCTTTCAGGTGAGCAGATGGGTGTGTTTCACCTCTTAGGGGAGATAAAGTCATCTGGTGCCTATCATTGAGGGTGGAGGGAGGACTAAATGCTTCGAAGAGTGTCTAGCACAGGAAGAGTGCTTAAAACGCTGTGCAGTTTTCATTTGTTCATTGAAAAATGTTTTCTGAGCACATGTACTCTGTGTGCGGCCCTGTTCTGGGGTGCAGACACAGCCCTGAGCAAGATACCAAAACCCCTGCCGTGGGGGGCAGATAAGGAAGGGGGCAGAACAGGGTGGAAATTGATAACTGTTAAGGAAAAGAAGAGCAGGCTCCTCCTGGAGAGGGCAGGGGAAAGTTCGGGTTTTAAATAGTAGGGGGCTGGGCATCAGGGAAGGCCTTCTTGGGACAGTGACATTTGAGCCAAGACTTAAGCAGGTGAGGGGGGAGCCACCAGTGGAGATTTGCTGGGAGAGCATCCCGGGCTGTGGGAACGGCCGGTGCAAAGGCCCTGAGATGGTCCTGTGCCTGCAGGCCAGTATAGCAGGAGAGTGGGGGGAGATGACGTTAGCAGGTGCTGGGGTGGGGTGGGGGCCCAGGAGGGCTCTGAGCAGAGGGAAGGCGGTGGTGGCGCCATTCCAGTCGTTTCGGACCTGGTTCTGGGCAAGCTGAGGACTCCTTCGATTTTCAGCTTTACCTCAATTTTCTCAGTGAGTGGTACTTGCCAACTCACAGAGGAGCCCAGTGCCATTTTTCTTTTGACAAGAATCAGCTGCCCATGGGTCTCTACCATCTCCAGCCCCATTTCCATTTGGTCTTCGGTGATGTGTCTCTCATGGAGACATGGCCACACCAGGCTGCTGCCTGGCACACAGTGGGTGCTGGACAGATACCTGTCAGATGACTGGTGGCCGCTCCCGTCCCCGCCAGACCAAGGGGCAGGCACACGGGCTGCTGCCTGGGCTGGTTTGTGCCTTCACAGATCGTAGGTGTTTAAAGTTGCTTGGAGGGGCACCTGGGTGGCTCAGTCATTGGGCGTCTGCCTTCGGCTCAGGTCATGATCCCGGGGTCCTGGGATCGAGCCCTGCATCGGGCTCCCTGCTCGGCGGGAAGCCTGCTTCTCCCTCTCCCACTCCCCCTGCTTGTGTTCCCTCTCTCGCTGTGTCTCTCTCTCTGTCAAATAAATAAAATCTTAAAAAAAAATAAAAATAAAAAATAAAGCTGCTTGGAAATGACAGCTGTTGCCATTGTTCTTCCTTTCGGTGGAAAACTAAGGTTCCTTTGCCTGTGTGGTCGGTAGTACCCG
>NW_027680739.1:0-375 GCF_054177405.1 Leptonychotes weddellii
TTGACACGGGCTTGGCGGAAACGGTCCGGGAAGCGGGGGGAGGGAGGTGCTTTGCATCCCCTACTAAAAATGGCTATTAAAAAAAATGTTTCGTAAAACAGCTTAAAGTTGCTTATTAATTAAAAGCTATCAAAAGTTTGAGGAAATTACCAAGTCAAGCCTTGAGAGAATGAAACCACAAGGCTGAAGGCCGCCGTTCGCCTGCCTGGCGGGACGCCTCAGGGACGTCTACTGAGTGTCCCGCACGCGCTGTTTGCTCCCCCTCGAGGGGGCAGGCGGTCACTAAATCATGTTTTTAAGATGTTTATAAGAAACAAGGCCACGACTGCAGACAGCCCGGGGGTGGGCCGTGAGGGGCTGCCCGTTTACTGCTTC
>NW_027680740.1:0-375 GCF_054177405.1 Leptonychotes weddellii
TTTTACTAATAACCAACAGTTGACCAGTAGGTTACTGATAACATGAACAATCAATTAACACATATTTTTGCATGTTATATGTATTATATACTATATTCTTACAATAAAGTAAACCAAAGAAAAGAAAATGTTGTAATAAGGTCATAAGGAAGAGAAAATACATTTATACTAGTGTATTTATTGAAAAAAAATTTGTGGGAGAGGAAAAGATGGCAGAGGAGTAGGGGACCCTATTCCAACTGGTCCCCAGAATTGAGCTGGATATCTACCAGACCACTCTGAACACCCACGAAATCAGCCTGAGAGGTAAGAAGATAGATCTGGATCTCTACAAACAGAATATCAGAGGCAGTTGGTTTCAAGGTATGAAGTGGG
>NW_027680741.1:0-375 GCF_054177405.1 Leptonychotes weddellii
GCCCGTTTTAATCTGATTAACCCTCCCTGCTCCTGTCATCCAATCAGGTTTTTGTCATCTACCTATCACAGGGGAAAGGGTGGAGGACTCCTTCCAGGGTGGTGTAAAATCCTTTTAAAGGTGGTTTCCTCTTAGGGTGGGAGGGACAGGGAAGGGCTCTTGTCCGTGCCTGCCTTTTTTTCCGACTATCCTGCATTAATTCTTTTCTTTTCTTTTTTTTTTTTTTAAAGATTTATTTATTTATTTGAGACAGAGAGAATGAGAGAGAGAGAGTACATGAGAGGGGGGAGGGTTAGAGGGAGAAGCAGGCTCCTTGCTGAGCAGGGAGCCCGATGCGGGACTCGATCCCGGGACTCCAGGATCATGACCTGAGCC
>NW_027680742.1:0-375 GCF_054177405.1 Leptonychotes weddellii
CCCCCCCCCCACTTGTGTGCTCTTTCTCTCTCTCTCAAAACAATGGGCACCTGGGTGGCTCAGTCATTAAGCGTCTGCCTTCGGCTCAGCAGGAAGCCTGTTTCTCCCTCTCCCACGCCCCCTGCTTGTGTTCCTGCTCTTGCTATCTCTTTTTCAACTAAATAAATAAAATCTTTAAAAACAAACAAACAAAAAAAACACACAAAAAAACCACAAAACCTCCCAACAACAGCAAAAAGCCCAGGGCCAGATGGTAAAGTTGATAAATTTTACCAAACATTTAAAGGAGAATTAATGTCAGTCCTTCTCAAACAGTTCCAGAAAACCAGAGAGGAGGGAATACTCTCAGACTCATTAACAAAGGCAGCATTACTC
>NW_027680743.1:0-375 GCF_054177405.1 Leptonychotes weddellii
ATATTCTATGATTTTCAGAGATAAAATGGCCCAGAATAATTTCAGCTGCAGCATTTAGATGTAAACCAGTATTCATCCCTGCAGTGGAGTTAGTAGGTTTGCTCTGCAGCCTTGGTCATGCCAAATCAGCATCAAGGGTGATTCTGATTAAAACCAACCAACCAACAATTGGGGCGCCTGGGTGGCTCAGTTGGTTAAGTGACTGCCTTCGGCTCAGGTCATGATCCTGGAGTCCCGGGATCGAGTCCCGCATCGGGCTCCCTGCTGTCAGCAGGGAGTCTGCTTCTCCCTCTGACCCTCCCCCCTCTCATGTACTCGCTCTCTCTCATTCTCTCTCTCTCAAATAAATAAATAAAATCTTTAAAAAAAAAAAAA
>NW_027680744.1:0-375 GCF_054177405.1 Leptonychotes weddellii
TTTTTTTTTTTAAAGATTTTATTTATTTATTTGAGAGAGAGAGTGAGAGAGAGAAAGAGCACAAGAGGGGGGAGCGGGAGAGGGAGAAGCAGACTCCCTGCTGAGCAGGGAGCCCGATGCGGGACTCGATCCCGGGACTC
The DNA here is from genome assembly GCF_054177405.1 of Leptonychotes weddellii. Lineage (NCBI taxonomy): Eukaryota > Metazoa > Chordata > Mammalia > Carnivora > Phocidae > Leptonychotes > Leptonychotes weddellii. The sequence goes on from NW_027680744.1 coordinate 141, forward strand.
CAGGATCATGACCTGAGCCGAAGGCAGTCGCTTAACCAACTGAGCCACCCAGGCGCCCTTTATATGCATATCTTATGTATTTTATTCATATACGTTTTATTCACACTCATAAAGGAAGGGGTGATATCTTATTAATATTTTGATTCTTAACACAGAAACTTGAGGGTGCTGTGCCAAAGTTGGCCCTCAGTTAATGTTTTCTGAATGAATATGTAAATATAAAAACTCCATCAGC
>NW_027680745.1:0-375 GCF_054177405.1 Leptonychotes weddellii
TGCCATCTTTATGGAGTACATAGGAACCTTGATCTTTCAGGGTGAGCTACAGGAGGGGAGGGGGGGGGCGGGGAGACAAGAAATGCTGACAGTGGGCCAGGCCCTGAGGTGCGCGCGGCACCCATTTGTGACCTGTTGATCTCCACAGATGGTCCCCACTGTACAGAAGAGGGGCGGGGGGGGGGTACCAAGTGGAAACCCAGACTAAGAGAGCGAGGGGCCTTGAATAGCAGGAGGTGGCCAGACCCCTAGGCCAGGCTCACCTTGGGGTCTTTCCTTAGGCGCAGGCGATGGCCCCAGTGTGGGGTCAGGGACTGCTGGACCACGCCCCGGTGCCGTAGGTGGTAGTACTGCCCGTCAGGAAAGATCTGGGGA
>NW_027680746.1:0-375 GCF_054177405.1 Leptonychotes weddellii
CACAAAATGAACTCCATATTTACCCTGAATTTCTGCCAGAGGGCACATTGCAAGCCTTGACATATGGAAGTTGAGTCCAAGCAGAGAATGACATTCTCAGCTGGGAAAGGTATAGTTGAGGAGGGAGCTCTGAAGATAAGAAGCCCCAGAAATCTTCCTCTTTAGAGTCTCCTACACATGTGCAGGGCTACATTTTATGAGGTCTGGCAGAAAATAACTTCTGGGGAATTATGAACTTAATAGAGTTTCTGAAGGTTGTTAATGTGGGGAAACATTGGAGTTCTGTCATTCAGAGTGGGAATATGTCCTTAAATGCCCCAAGCATTCAGTTAAAATTTCACAAAAATTACAATTAAAGAGTATGGCTACATTAGC
>NW_027680747.1:0-375 GCF_054177405.1 Leptonychotes weddellii
GCCCTAAGGTGAACTATGGACTTTGGTTGATTATGATGTGTCACTGTAGATTCATTGTTGGTAACAAATGTGCCACTCTGGTGATTGTTATTGATAATAGGGGAGGCTCTGCATGTGTGGGAACAGGAAATATATGGGAAATCTCTGTATCTCTTTTCCATTTTGTTGTGAGCTGAGAATTGCTCTTAAAAAAAAAAAAGTATAACAAAACCATACATTAGGACACAAAACAAGTCTCAACAAATTAAAAAAAAGATGAAGTCATACCTTGTACTTTTTCCAACCACAAGTCTATGAAACTGGAAATCAACCACAAGGAAAAATCTGGAAAGAACACAACTGCATGAAGGTTAAATGCTACTAAACAATGAATGG
>NW_027680748.1:0-375 GCF_054177405.1 Leptonychotes weddellii
TTTTTTTTTTTAAAGATTTTATTTATTTATTTGAGAGAGAGAATGAGATAGAGAGAGCATGAGAGTGGGGAGGGTCAGGGGGAGAAGCAGACTCCCTGCTGAGCAGGGAGCCCGATGTGGGACTCGATCCCAGGACTCCAGGATCATGACCTGAGCCAAAGGCAGTCGCTTAACCAACTGAGCCACCCAGGCGCCCTCAATTTCTACTTTTAATAAAAATACAGGAGCATCCAAAAAGAGTGTTTGGAATTCCTCCTAGAATCCATAATATTCAAATTCAAGTTTACCTACCTAGATTTAATCCTCAACTCCACTACTTACTAGCTGGGGCTCCAGTTTACCTAAAATAGCAGTGGTTTTAAAAATGTACATTGG
>NW_027680749.1:0-7464 GCF_054177405.1 Leptonychotes weddellii
CTAACCCTTTATCTGATATGTCATTTGCAAGTATCTTCTCCCATTCTGTCGGTTGTCTTTTGGTTTTGTTGACTGTTTCCTTTGCTTTGCAAAAGCTTTTTATCTTGATGAAGTCCCAATAGTTCACTTTTGCCCTTGCTTCCCTTGCCTTTGGCAATGTTTCTAGGAAGAAGTTGCTGCAGCTGGGGTCAAAGAGGTTGCTGCCTGTGTTCTCCTTTAGGATTTGGATGGACTCCTGTCTCACATTTAGGTCTTTCAACCATTTTGAGTCTATTTTTGTTTGTGGTGTAAGGAAATGGTCCAGTTTCATTCTTCTGCATGTGGCTGTCCAATTTTCCCAACACCATTTGTTGAAGAGACTGGAGAGACAGAATCTTAAGCAGGCTCCATACCCAGTGTGGAGCCTGACATGGGGCTCAATCTCATGACCCTGAGATCATGACCTGAGCCAAAGTCAAGACTGAGCCGCCCAGGTACCCCTTAATATAATGTATTTAATATAATGCCTATGAAAATTCCAATGACATTTTTCACAGAACTACAACAAATTATTCTAAAATTTATGTGGAACGAAATAGAGCCTGAATAGCCAAAGCAATTTTGAGAAAAAAGAACAAAGCCAGAATTATCATGCTTCCTGTTTCAAACTATACTACAAACCTATAGTAATTGAAACTGTATGGTATTGGCATAAAAGCAAAACACAGATCAACAGAACAGAGAGTCCAGAAAAAACACACACACATATATGGTCAATTAATTCATGACAAAGCAAGTAAGAATATACAACAGGAAAAGGACATAGCTTCAATAAATAATCCTGGGAAGGTGGACAGCTATATGCAAAAGAATAAAAGTGGACCACTGTCTTATACCATATACAAAAATCAACTCAAAAGAGATAAAGACTTGAAAACAAGACCTGGAACCATAAAACTCCTAGAAGAAAATATAAATGGTAAGCTCTTTGACATTGGTTTTAGCAATGCTTTTGTTGGATCAGCCTCCTCAGGCAAGGGCAACAAAAGCTAAAGCAGATGGGATTGCATCAAACTAAAAACATTCTGCACAGTGAAGGAGATCATTAACAAAATGAAAAGGCAACCTAATGAAGATATTGGTGATATATGTAAGTCATATATCCAATAAGGGGTTAATATCCAAAATATATAAAGAACTCATACAACTCAATAACAAAAAACAAGCAATCCAATTAAAAAATGGGTAGAGGATCTGAATAGACATTTTTCCAAAGAAGACATACAGATGGCCAACAAGCACATGAACAGATGCTCAATATCACTCATCAGGAAAATGCAAATGAAAATCATGATATATCACCTTACACCTTTCATAATGACTATTACCAACAAAACAACAAATAATAAGTGTTGGCAAGGATGTGGAGAAAAGGGAACATTTGTATACTGTTGGTGGGAATGTAAATTTGTGCACACGTGATGGGAAACAGTATGAAGTTTCGTTAAAACATTAAAAATAGAGCTACCATATAATCCAGCAATTCCACTACTAGATGTCTATCCTAAGAAATAAAAATACTAATGTGAAAAGATAGATGACCTTTATGTTCATTGTGGCATTATTTATAATCTCCAGTGTGGAAACAACCTAAGTGTCCATCAGTGGATGGATAGATAAAGAAGATGTAGTATATAGATACAATGGAATATTATCAGCTATAAAAGTGAGTGAAATCTTGCCAATTGGAACAACATGGATGGACCTTGGGGATATTATGCTCGGTAAAATAAGTCAGATAGAGAAAGACAAGTACCCCATGATTTCACTCACATGTGGGATCTGAAAAACAAAACAATCAAAACCTAGACTCATAAATACAGAGAACAGACTGGTGGTTGCCAGAGAAAGGGGGTGGGGAGGGTGAAAGGGGTAAAAGGAATTAAGAAGTACAAACTTCCAGTTATAAAATAAATAGGTCATAGGGATGTAATGTACAGCATGGGGGATATAGTCAATAATATTGTATTAACTTTGTAAGGTGACAGATTGTAACTAGACTTATTGTGGTGACTATTTCTTTTTTTTTAAAGATTTTATTTATTTATTTGACAGAGAGAGACAGCGAGAGAGGGAACACAAGCAGGGGGAGTGGGAGAGGGAGAAGCAGGCTCTCCGCAGAGCAGGGGAACCCGATGCGGGACTCGATCCCAGGACCCTGGGATCATGACCTGAGCCGAAGGCAGTCGCTTAACCGACTGAGCCACCCAGGCGCCCTGTGGTGACTATTTCACAAAGTACACCAATAAAAAGATGTAGTATGCGCACGCGCACACACACATACACACACAGAGGAATATTACTCAGCCATAAAAAAGAATAAAATCTTGCCATTTGCAACACCATGGATAGACCTATAAGGTATTATGCTAAGTGAAATAAGTCAAAAAAGACAAATTCCACATGATTTCACTTGTATGTGGAATCTGAAAAACAAAACAACCGAACAAACAGAATAAAACAGAAACATATTCATAGACACAGGAAATTAACAGTTGGTTACCAGAAGGGCGAGGAGTTGGAGAGAATGAGCGATATCTGAATTCCAGTGAAGGGAATAAGAGGTCCAAATTTTCAGGTATAAAATAAATCACAGGGATGGAAAGTACAGCATAGGAAACATAGTCAGCAACACTGTAATAACTGTACAGTAACAGTAACTGGATCACATAACAGTAACTGTGGGGATCATTTTTTAGTGTATAAAAATACCAAATCACTATAATGTATACCTGCAAATAATATAACACTGTATACCAATTATACTTCAATTAAAAAAAGAGCCTTTAAAGTTTCCATATGCTTAAGAGGAACCCACGAAGACCTTGGGATTTCCAATCTAGGGAAGAACATTACGCACGTATGTTGTAGGTGGGCAACCAAGCAGCTGACAGAAGGAGCACCACTTACGGTAAATATCTTAGCATTTTGTCCTTCATATGCTCTATAAAAACCCTGTTAGGTCACATTGTACAACTCTCCTACTTTTCCCCAATCATGAAGAAGAGGGTAGGAAATGGGGGTGCTTCCCAGAATGAGAGTTGTCAGGTACGCTGGTCCATCATTCTCGGAGGCCAGTCTGTATTCTCATAGACATAGTTCTCCATGACTACAAAGAATGCTGCAGCCTTCCCTTTGGTTTACAGGAAGGTAAGGAAGGATAAATGGGAAGTTGTGGACTCTTTTAAATTGCCGTTGACCCCTCCACCCAATGAGTATTCCACCCAATGCCAACTTTTGCAAAGGCTTTCTTACGAGCATTAGGACTATGGAACTCAGTCTCTCACAATTCAATAAACAGGTGTGATTCCTAAGGCAAATAATCTCCTCTTTCCGAAATAGTGACTGGAAGGAATGATGTAAGCATCTGTAAAATAATGTTCCTAAGAGTTTTAACTGCCAGATAAACAATTAGTTCCAACAATTAGTGATAAAACATAATCAGTACCTTCCAGAACTATTTATTACATATGTGAGTAATACATTCTAGGCACTGTCCAGAGTGTGCTAAACTGATGTCTCACCATATTTTCTTAGAAAAGCTTAATCACACAGTCTTTTGACTGCCTTTCTACTATAAGCCTTCCTGAACGCTCTGATAAAAATGATTACAGTCAATTTCATTATAAAAACATTAAATACCTTCCCTCCCTGTTGGTCTTTCAGGCTGTTCTTGAAGTTCTATGTGATTGAAAAAAGGCTTCTCAGTTATATAGACAGACGACTATTTCCAACTTCCCAAATTTTGTGAACACGTAAATTCCAGAGGCGTCACTGAGACAAATATACCCATCTTACCATTAGTGAAGGAGAAAGGGATATGTGTACACAGTATCTGGAATAATGACTCTTCAGTGATAAATAATCTATTAGTAAAAAAAATGCAAAAAATGGCATCAGCAAAATCGGGTAAAAGTCTCAATGACACTTGGATATGCACTAGTATCTCTGAGCATTTTGACACTTAGAATCTCAGGACACGGGCGCCTGGGTGGCTCAGTTGGTTAAGCGACTGCCTTCGGCTCAGGTCATGGTCCCGGAGTCCTGGGATGGAGTCCTGCATCGGGCTCCAGACTCAGCGGGGAGCCTGCTTCTCCCTCTGACCCTCTCCCCTCTCATGCTGTTTCTCTCTCTCTCTCTCTCAAATAAATAAATAAATTAAAAAAAAAAAGAATTTCAGGACATTCACTTATTTGATATTTATATACTGAGTACTATATTAGACACTAGAAAAACAGTGGTGAACAAGACAGATCCAGTCCTTGACCTTGTGATGTTTACATTCCAGTAGAGAGGACTGGTACCACCTCACAGACACACATGCACGCACACGCATGCGTGCGCACACACACACGTGTACACACGTAACCCAAATGTAAACAATGAGAAAACTACATATTGTGATGACTGTCATGAATGTCACAAACAAGGAGCTTGAGGCAGGCATTATAGAGTGTCACTGAAGGCCACGCAGAGAGGATGATATTGTAACAAAGACCCCAAGGAGGTCTCTGAAAGCAGGAAAAAGACCAGAGAGTGAGCAGAAGGAGTAGTGAGAGGTGGCCTTTTGCAAAACCTCTAAGAAAGCTGTCTGCCTTGGTTGATGAGCAGGTAGCCAGTGGGAGGGATCATGAGAAAGACAGCAAGCAGGCAGGGCCACATGGAGAAGGATTTACTGAAAAAGTGACTACTTGCACCTAATTCTATTTAAAAAAGTCATAGTCTCATACACATGTGATACCAATGAATGATATCTTTAAATGATCATAAACAGCATTACTATGTCTTTTTAGAAATATATTATGCAACAATGTCATTTGTATCCCAGAGCAACTGATGACATTCAGACTGAATGTCACAAAAAGAAAGACCAGGATTGTGCCCAGTTAATCAGTTTCAGGAAAAAGTGGGTGTGCGAGAGAGGGAAATGGGGGGCGGGCTGGAGGTAGGAGAGGGAGTGAGAAAGAACAATTACTCATGAGACAGAGTGGGAAGAAAGTCAAGCCATGTGTAGGCTCTTTGTGTTTGCGTTGTTTATTCTGTCAATCATTTTATTCCACATGATGGATGAAATGAGAAATAAGATTTAAAAATAAAACATAAAGAGCTGCCATCCTTCAGAGCAGAGGTTGGCAAGCTTTTTCTCAAAGGGCCAGGGGTGTAAGCACAGGAAAGACCCAGAAAAGAGTGCCAAGAGCCCCTGCTGGACTGGATTGGCTAAATATTGTAATATTTTACTAGCCAAAGGCACAAAGTTATATAATAGTGTAAAAACTGCCCTGGATTTTTTCCATCAACTCTACTCAAATGTTAGAGGAATATTTATCAAATGTCTTATTTTCCAAATGTGTGTGAACACTTCTGGCATTAAGTAGAAGGTTGGCACAGATGATCTCAAAGTTCCCATCCAACTCTAAAATTCTATGATGCCAAAATTTAAATTATAATACAATTACCAATATCTGACAGAATTTCAAAAGCAGTTGAAATGGTGTTTTAGGACTTCTTTTTCCTGGTTTAACATTCGTGCAAATTCTAGGATGCTAATTCCTGAAGCTTGGCAGCTCATACAATAATTGACTATTTCCTAGTCACTTTGCAAGTGCTTTCTTTTAATTGAGGATGAATTGGTACAGCATGTAAAATGTGAAAACTAAAAATGGATGCTTTAGACAAATAATTTTTTCATTGAAATGAGCCATCGACCACTAAAAAATAATTCCACTTTTACACGTCAGTCAGCAAATGCCCTTGCTAGACCTCATACAATCAGATACACATTCACTGACCATCTATTAGAGCCTAAAATCAAGACTGCTATATTCGAGGGTATAAATATACTTATTAATTGAGTGAGTGAACATCGACTCTGAGACATGGTGTTTGGGTTCAAATTCCAGTCTGCCACTTACGAGCTGTGTGACCTTAAGGAAATGACTTAACTTTCCGTGCCTTCCTTGCTCATTAATAAAGTGGGGCTAAAAATAATACCTACTCCATAGGGCATTATGAGAATAAAATGATACATTGTATGTCAAGTGAATGGCATAGTGCCTGTTACATAGTCAAGTTTCAATAAGAGTTGGTAATATTTCCACCTCTGTTTTCATTCTACCGGGTACAATAGTTACCTAGCACATAAACATCATATAATTCTAGGGCAGAAATGGCCTTTCAAGAGAACCTGGCATTATACTAATTTCTGGCAAAACAGTATTCACTTAAAACCCTACTCTAAAGTGCATTGCATTCAAAATCAAATGAGGGGAATAATGTAAAATGAAGACCTGTCTAGATAAATAAATGAAGTACTTGTATTTGCTCTGTGCAATACAAATAGCTAAGTATTATGAGGAATACAAAAACATGGAAAAGATAAGTCCTATTACCTAGGAGTTTTAAATATTTTTAATAAAATAAAATATATAAACAGATAAAGGTAATGGATGTACTCCTTACACATTTATTGAGCATTTACTAGGTACCAGGCATTGGTAACACAAAGATGATTCAGATACAATCTCGAAAGGCAAGTCACGTAAAATCCATGAGCCTTACTTTCCTCACCTAGGAAATAAGGGTAGAAACATGCTGACAAGATTGTGAGACTTAAATGTGAACCACTGCACAACGGTCTGCAACATGATTGGCTCCTGACACCCTAAGCGCTTTGGGTAGAGGCTATAGGGGTATGGAGGAGAGACACACTCTGTCTCCAGGAAGGCAACCTTGGAGGAATGTCTAGCAGATCTGTGAGGAAGAGAAATTCAGTAAGAACATCCCATGCAGAGTGGACAGCACATGCTTTGAGGCTAGGGCTCATGACAGGGCTCATGGTGGGCAGAGATTCACTCCCCAGGCTCTAAACACTCTAACCCATTCACCATCTAAACATGTTCCTCCCCATCCTCTGCTTAACAATCTTGAATAAGCTTTTGTCCATTTGGTGAGACCAAGGGGATCTCTCGCAATCTAACTGTAATTCACCTAGCTGTATCTGCCCGGAGTGGCCAGCATTCCTTCTACACGTGGTCACAGAAGGTACTATGTGACAATCGTTAAGGGGTCAGGTTTTGGAGTCAGACAGATTTTCTATTTAATTGCTGCAACCTTAGGTAAGTTATTCAAACTCTCTAAAGATTAATTTGCTCATTTGCTAAGTAGAAATAATAAAACCTATTGTTTAAAATTGATTCTAAGGGCACCTGGATGGCTCAGTTGGTTAAGCATCGGACTTTCGATTTTGGCGCAGGTCATGGTCTCAGGATTGTGAGATCGAGCTCCCTGTGGGGCTCTGTGCTGGGCGTGGAGCCTTCTTGAGATTCTCTCTCCCCCTCTCCCTCTCCCCCCTCCCCCCATGCTCTCTCTCTTTCTCAAAAAACAAACAAACAAAAATTGATTCTAGGAATTGAATGAAAAAGCACA
>NW_027680750.1:0-375 GCF_054177405.1 Leptonychotes weddellii
GGCTCAGTTGGTTAAGCGACTGCCTTCGGCTCAGGTCATGATCCCAGGGTCCTGGGATCGAGTCCCACATCGGGCTTCCTGCTCAGTGGGAAGCCTGCTTCTCCCTCTTCCACTCCCCCTGCTTGTGTTCCTGCTCTCGCTGTCTCTCTCTCTGTCAAATAAATAAATAAAATCTTTAAAAAAAAAAAAAAGATCGTTTGCATGGTTGCAGTTAGCATGGTTGTTTTTATGGTTCCGCACTGGCACGAAGTGCTGCCTGCTTGTGCATCCCCAATTCTCTTCTCCCATCACTTTTGCCATGGTTGGCATAATTTTCAGTTTTGTATATGCGATATGCACACAATACATTGTTTCTATTTTCGTTTTAAACTAGCA
>NW_027680751.1:0-375 GCF_054177405.1 Leptonychotes weddellii
GCTTATTACCTGAATATATTTTATTTTAAATGGGTTCAAGTTAAACATCAGAACTCAAATGGGTACATTACTAAATGATTGTACCAAGGGCCGGAAGACGATTTTTTTATCCATTTAAGCTTTGGTAAGCCAAAGGCCCTTCAAAACCACACCCAACTTCTGCTGGCTTCCATAGCCTGTCCAGCCTCCGGCATACACTCGCTCATGTCCCACTCACCATGAGGCTGAACAACGTCTCCTTATTTTGAAGGCTCATGTAGTCCCACTGCAGCAAACTGCTTTTTAGATGCCTTCCCTAGCATTTCATTCTTAATTATAAGCCTAATCATCAGCAACCCCTGGACAGTGGTGAATACCTTCTTGTCATTTTTTTTT
>NW_027680752.1:0-375 GCF_054177405.1 Leptonychotes weddellii
TTTTTTTTTTTTTTTTAAAGATTTTATTTATTTATCTGAGAGAGAATGGGAGACAGAAAGCATGAGAGGGGGAGGATCAGAGGGAGAAGCAGACTCCCCGCCGAGCAGGGAGCCCGATGCGGGACTCGATCCCGGGACTCCAGGATCATGACCTGAGCCGAAGGCAGTTGCTTAACCAACTGAGCCACTCAGGCGCCCCAATACAAAGCCTTTTAAAAAGAACATTGCATAAATTCTGAAATCACATGTTTACTTGAAAAGTTACTTTCATAGAGAAGTTCTTTTCAATATTTTCTCTTAAATATTTCTATAATGGGATAAATGGAAGTAGGGATTTAAAGGTAAAATACTACCCAGCCAGCTATTTTTTTTTTT
>NW_027680753.1:0-375 GCF_054177405.1 Leptonychotes weddellii
CTTCTTTCAAGATACATCTCCAAAAGCTAGTGAAATGAAATAAAAAGTGAACTTTTTGGATTTCATCAAGATAAAAAGCCTCTGCACAGCAAAGGAAACAGTCAACAAAACAAAGAGGCAACCCACAGAATGTGAGAAGATATTTGCAAATGGCATTACAGATAAAGGACTGGTATCCAAGATCTATAAAGAACTTCTCAAACTCAACACCCAAAAAGCAAATAATCAAGTTAAAAAATGGGCAGAAGAAATAGTCCTTAAATGGAAAGGGTCCACTAAATGCCAAGTGTGTTTAATAAAAAGAAAAATAAAAACTAAACAAAAGCCAAAAGCCACTCCTAGATACAATTTTGTGAAATTCAAGACTCATAGGAC
>NW_027680754.1:0-375 GCF_054177405.1 Leptonychotes weddellii
CCAGGTCAGGTAAAAGACACAGGACTGAGCAAGAGCCTAAGGGCGCTCTGCACCCAGCCCTCCTGCCTGTCCCTGTTTCTCCAGTGCGTTCATCCGCTCGGCCTGCTGTTGCAATACCACAAACTGGGCTGCTAACAACAGAAATTTATTTTCTTGAAATAAAAATAAATACGTTTATTTTTCGGAAAATATTATTATTTTTTTTTTTTCCCAAAGATTTTATTTATTTATTTGAGACAGAGAGAATGAGAGACAGAGAGCATGAGAGGGAGGAGGGTCAGAGGGAGAAGCAGACTCCCTGCCGAGCAGGGAGCCCGATGCGGGACTCGATCCCAGGACTCCAGGATCATGACCTGAGCCGAAGGCAGTCGCTTA
>NW_027680755.1:0-375 GCF_054177405.1 Leptonychotes weddellii
CTATATTGTATTTCATAATCAGCTAATCACATGAAACATTCTGTATAACTGAACTGTACTGTAGCGGCAAAAACTAAAGTCAACAAATTAGACACCATATACGAACACCTAGCACAGCGCTTAAAAATTAATAGGCATTCAGGAGTTCTTCGTCAGATCGAGTCTTTACTTTTCTTCCTTCCTGGTTAAAAAAACAGCACAAACAACCAGAAAGTAAACATTCAAAGAGAATAGAAACCATCAAGACAAAAAATCTTCAGAAATGGCTGCTACTGTAAGGAAGCTGAATTGGAAAGGAAGGGCAGAGGCTGACCTTTGTTTTGATTTCATCTGTGCATGCACCAGTAATTTAGAAGCCGTGTGAGGCTGATGCGC
>NW_027680756.1:0-375 GCF_054177405.1 Leptonychotes weddellii
TTAAGGGTGAAGTTTAGTCCTAATCAGCAGCCATCAGGTTCCCAAGAAAGAAGGATTTTATTTTCTTTTAATAAACTTATAACTACTTATAACCTTTTTAAAAAGGAGAAGAATGAATACCTGTTCTGTAAGAAAAATGTCTATAATAAATGGTCAACCAGAAAGGCAATGCCTTTCTAGTAGACTTCATGTGACTCTTATATTTATTAAAGACTTTAGGGCAGGGGCTCCAGAGTGGCTCAGTCGTTGAGCGTCTGCCTTCGGCTCAGGTCATGATCCCAGGGTCCTGGGATCGAGCCCCGCATCGGGCTCCCTGCTCGGCGGGAAGCCTGCTTCTCCCTCTCCCACTCCCCCTGCTTGTGTTCCCTCTCTCGC
>NW_027680757.1:0-375 GCF_054177405.1 Leptonychotes weddellii
GCCACAAATTGCTAATTGTCCAAGCTGGGTGACAAGTGAGTTCATTATACTGTTTTCCCTACTTTTGTACATTTAAAAAATTTATCCACAGTAAACTTAAGTTTAAAAAATGATGATATGTCTATAGTTACCAACATTAAAAGAAGCTCATGACATTGTTGATAACAAGTATGTGTAGAATGTATGTATAGTTTCTTCCTATTTATGGAAAATTATATGAATCTGTTTCTTGAGTCTAGAGAGAATTCTAGAAGTTATTAACCAAAATATTTCCGGTGGTCATCATGTTAGTATTTCGGATAATTTTTACTTCCTTAGGCTTTCCTGTATTATGATTTTCTTTACAGTGAGACTATTTCAGTTTCACACACACAC
>NW_027680758.1:0-375 GCF_054177405.1 Leptonychotes weddellii
TTTTTTTTTAAATTGATAATGGCATAAATGCATTGTGCCATTACATTTTAATCTAGAAAAGATTTATTTAGTCAAATTAGTATTTCACTTGAGTTAGTAATGAATGTTATAAACCACTCCTGGCCAGACATTTCCCAGGCTTATTTTGTATCCTACTGATAGTCTAGTTTGAAGTGTGTCTCCTTTGAAACTTGAACTCTTTCTTACTTCGTTATAGATGTTCTTTTGTATATTTTAAATGCAGTGTTTCAGATTGTTGACTTCTGCTTTATCTCGTACCCGAATCAATGTGCCATTTGACAGCATGTTGGTATGAAATTAATTTCTAAAGGTGGGCTGATTTGGGTGTTTCTGTTCTAGTTCTGGTTAGCGTAT
>NW_027680759.1:0-375 GCF_054177405.1 Leptonychotes weddellii
GAAGCGGGGAGCCGTGATTCCGCAGGCAGATAGCAGAGGATAAATGGCAGCGGGAGGGTGCCTGGCTGTGGGGATCCTACACCGCCAGTGACCGACAGCCTTGCGCGCTGGGGACAGGGCACAGACTCGAAGACTGGTAGCGTGGGGAAAGGAGTTTAGGGCAGCCCCCAGGGCGGAAACCCGGAGCAGCAGGGTCGCAAGGGCGAACTGGGAGCGGCTGGTGGTTTTAGAAGCACAAAGGGCAGAGATGTGCCCGACCTGGAGGCAGGACTGGAAGCGCTGCGGAGGGGCACACAACCCAGGACGCTGCAGTTTATAGCAGCACGGACAGAAACAGAGACAGTGTGGCCTGGAGAGCTCACTGAAGAACAGACT
>NW_027680760.1:0-7464 GCF_054177405.1 Leptonychotes weddellii
ACCCGTTTTTTTTTTTTTAAGATTTTATTTGTTTTTGGTTTTTTTAAGATTTTATTTGAGAGAGAGTGAGTGAGAGAGAGCACAGGCAGAGGTAGAAGCGGACTCTCTGCCGAGCAGGGAGCCTGATGCGGGGATCGATCCCAGGACCCCGGGATCATGACCTAAGCCGAAGGCACACACTTAACTGACTGAGCCACCCAGGTGTCCCAAGATTTTATTTTTATTTATATTTTTTTTAAAGATTTTATTTATTTGACAGAGAGACACAGCGAGAGAGGGAACACAAGCAGGGGGAGTGGGAGAGGGAGAAGCAGGCTTCCCGCCCAGCAGGGAGCCCGATGCGGGGCTCGATCCCACGACCCTGGGATCATGACCTGAGCCGAAGGCAGACGCTTAACGACTGAGCCACCCAGGCGCCCCTTTCTAGCATATTTTAAATAGAGCATCTTTCTTTCACATTCTAAAGAGCAAGACTCTGTTTCTTTTTCAAAACTTTCTGAGTCATTCTGGGCCTAATATCCAACCATTCTGCTTATTTGTGCACTTAATTAATCCTGATCTACACAGAGCTCACAAAGCATCCAGATAGAACCTAAATGTGAAATGTTCTCCTTGACTGATATCCCAGGATCTGACCCCATCCACAAGAGGAATTGTGGATTCAACGTCTTCCCTTGTGGATCTGTCACAAAGGGAGTATTTTCAATGGTTGCAGGACATTAATTCAAAGTGACAATTGTCACCCTATTGGAAGTCAGGTTGGAGAGAAGGGAGAGAAGCCTCTGAAATATGAGAGAAGTGTTCTAAAGACTAACCTTGAGTATTATTTTTTAAAAGGTTTTAAAAAGTAGGTGAAGGGGCACCTGGCTCGCTCAGTCGGTGAAGCATGCGATTCTTGATCTCGGGGTTGTGAGTTTGAGCCCGACACTGGGTATACAGATTACTTAAAAATCTTTAAAAAGTAGGTGAAAACACTCATGAGGCAGAAACATCAGAACTAGAGGAATAAACATTTGCAACTTCTAAATGCACAAAAATTCAGAAGGAAAAGATGACACTGCCTCTGACCCGGGAAGCAAGGCTTACCTGAGAACTGGCCATTTCTTTTTTCCTCTTCTGGTCCTTTAAGCTTTCTTTCTCGCAAGATACTTGTGGAGAAATCACAGCTGCATCAGGAGAATATACCTTTAAAGTCACCAACAGAGCTTCTTCACCTGCAAACTGCTAGCCAGTGGGCCAGATTTGCAAATGTAGAAAAGGCCCAACTTCCTAGTCCTTTGTATTCAGAAACTATGAGCTCCTACTTGGAGACCAATCTCTGGCTTTTTCTTCTGTTTTCTGGGACTTCCCTCCCACAGACGCTCACAAATTCAGCTACAGCATAGGAACCCCTTCAGCATAGGAACCGTGTGCTGCTTGGATCCGACCCTCCCAGACTCACGTAGCAGAGACCCTGTTCTCTCTCCTAGAGCCAAAGACTGCTCTCAACTCCTAAAATATTGCAAAGCCTTCGTGCTTAACCCTGGCCTCACTTAGAATCACCTGGAGCCCTTAATTAACACAACACTGTTGTTTTCACCCAAACCAATTGACAGAATTGGAGAGGGGGGGCGGGCACCAGCAATGATCATTTTTGAAACTCCACACATGATCCAGATTGAGATCCATGGCTTCTCCACTGGTCAGTTTCTGGGATGACACATTCTCCCTCTTTCCGCTGCACGGAGGGAGGCACCCTTACAAATGGAGTTTTCCCTTATAAATGCAAATGTCTCTTTCAAAAGGAAACTTTCACTGGGTTTCACAGCTTTTCCTTTGCTCTTTCTTTAAAATAACCAGCCTAAAATAATTCTTACACCAAAGAGAACTATTTTGAGATGACAAATTCTGCTCTCCTTCCAGTAGGTAAATGTTTTTTCCTAAGTAACTGCCACACAATTTTCCAAAGTGAATGTACAACTTACCCTCCCATCAGCAATATATGAGAATTTTAATTCTTCAACATTTTCAAGGAAATTGGTGTTATCCTTTTTTCTTTATTTTAGCCATTCTAGAAAATATTAAGTGGTTTCTCACTGTAAGATATGAAGTGGCCTTGCTATATTTGTCCTGGTGACGGGGATGAATGTGTAGGAAAAGAAACTTTTTTGTTCTTTGCATCTAGATTCTTTGGCTGGTCTAATGATCAAACTGACATAAGACAGATTCACGGGACAAAAACAAATTTATTTCTTATTACAGGAATCCCAAAGATATGAGGCTCAAAGATAGGCAATTGATGCTTATATGCCATTCTGACCTAAGGAGAAGGGGGTAAGGATTTACAGTTTCAAAAAGGGGAAGTACATTCACAGGAGAATGGAAAGAACAAATGTTTGGAAAACAAATGTTTGCCACACCAGGCAGGTAATTCTTTCTGATATAAAAAAATTCTCTCTGGTATTAGCTGTCTTCCTGGTAGAGGTCTCCCATCTCATTTCTTCTTGGTATATATATCAGCCTCAGAAAAGAAGAAAATCCTACTTGCAGCAACAGAATAAAACTGGAAGAGACATTTGTTAGGTGAAATAAGCCACACAGAGAAAAACAGGTACTGTATGAAATCACATATATGCACTGATATGGTTTGGAGTTGTGGGGTCTGGAGCCGATGACCAAGGAAGAATTCTTGAGAAGTCTTTGGTGCAAAAAGGTGGTTTCATTGAAGCACGGGGCCAAGAAAGAGCTGCACTGGGGTTGTGAGGAGTGACTGATTATATAAGATTTTCTATCCTATGGAGGGGATGGTGATGTTAGGGCAGGAAATTGAGTCTACAGGTTTCTGGAAGTTTGGTTATTGATAAAATTGCTTTTTTTCTTGTAAATCTTTAAGACAGTTGCAAACTGATGGATACTCCAGTCCTGCATGACTGTGATCTCTATCAGTTAACCATTTGTTTTCCCCTTTCCTTTATTCTAGGGCAGTCAGGGGGCCTGAGGAATATCACAAGTATCCCACCTGGGGGGGTGGGTAGGGGGAGGTGGCGTTGCGGGGTGTAAGCTAGTGCTTTGCCCTCAGCTTACATTCTGCTCCATCATCATGTGGGATCTTAAAAAAGTCAGAATCATAAAAGTGAAGATGAGCATGTTTGTTACAAGGGGCTAAGGGTGGGGGGGAGTATGTTCAGGTGTTGGTCAAATGGTAAAAAGGTTCATTACGCAGGATCCATGAGCACCAACCATCAAATGTACAGCATGTATAGTTAATAATAGTGCATTGTACACTTGCAATTTGCTAGGAAGAGCCTCTTAAGTGTTCTCACCACACACACACAAAAGATCTTAACTGGGGCGCTGGGTGGCTCAGTGGTTAAGCGTCTGCCTTCGGCTCAGGTCATGATCCCAGGGTCCTGGGATCGAGCCCCGCATCAGGCTCCCTGCTCAGCGGGAAGCCTGCTTCTCCCTCTCCCACTCCCCCTGCTTGTGTTCCCTCTCTCGCTGTGTCTCTGTCAAATAAATAAATAAAATCTTTAAAAAAAAAAAAAAGATCTTAACTATGAGAGGTGAGGGATATAATCGTTAGCTTGACTGTGGTAATCATTTTTTTCTTAAAGATTTTATTTTTAAGTAATCTCTACACCCAAAGGTGGGGCTCAAACTCACAACCCTGAGATCAAGAGTCGCATGCTCTACTAATGGAGTCAGCCAGTGCCCTGAATGTGGCAATCATTTTGTAGCTGGGGCACAGGGGGGTCCCAAACAGACCAGGTTTGGCCATTGGCCCTTGACAAAATCCAAAGGCAGAGAAACAAGCGGTGGTGAGACAAGAAAGGGATTTACTTCCATGAGACCAAAGGGGATATGCAGGTGGGCAAAACTCTAATTTCCAAACATCTGTTTTTCTTATCACCCTGTGAGGTGCATTCCTTCCCTCTGAAACCCAAGATCCCTACCCCTTTCTCCTTACTCCAGAATGACATATACATCTCATTCTGCCTGACTGTATTTAAAATTTCCGTGTCTATGTGGTATTCCCCATAGGTATGCTATTACATTTGGTTTTCTCACGTTAAGCTCTCTCGTGTCAATTTGAGTCCTTTTTTTTTTCTTCCAATTTGATTCTTAGTCCAGCTAGAAGAACTCTTGAAGGGGACACGAATTCTTGCTCCCCCACAGTGGTAGATTTTTGTCCTGCCAACAGATGGGTCACTCAGATAAAATTTATCTCCTGTAATAACCGTTGTTTTAGAAAGAGCCCCCAATTTAGATTCCTCTATGTAGTTAAGGTAGGAGCAAAAGTTTCTCTTGAGCCCACAGGGTCTCAATTGCCTTCAGGTCCAAATAATCCACATGCCAAAGTGGCACATTCTGGTGGGGCCTGTCCCAACCCTTTTCAAGGCACTGAACTTAATGAGAAAAACAGAAATCAAGGCACCAAACCATACAATCTTTGCTCTCATATATCTGCTTTTGGATTTCAGCGAAATGTTAGCATCTACCAGAGACACAGGAAGAACAGCAAACCAAACCTCTGACCTGGTCTAATCTGCTCACCGAGGGGAGAGCCCAGTGGGGCCACACATGGAAAAGCGTGAGAAGAGAGGATTCTGGATGGAGCTGGGAGGCAGAGGGCTCTAGGTTTCTGATCTCCCTGCCTATGGGATATTCCCAGTTCTGTCTTCCTAAATTTGCCTAGCAGAAGCTTTCTATGATTGTGTTCTACTTAAGCCAATTCCCTGTCCATTTTATAATATAAAATAATAAGCAATTTAACAATAACACTTAAGAGGTTTTTTTTTTTTAATTTTTGTTTAATCAAATGGTGGAGCTTCTCCTGGTCTTTCAACTCCTTCGGTCTTCTGATGGCCGACTTTACTGTGATGGCAGAACTTACTGTGATGGCAGAAGTGGTGTTGTAGGTCCAGGTGCCACCAGCGACAGTTTTCATGCAGGAGCCACAGTGCCAGATCCCCACAGCCCGTCTTTTCATCTTGGTTTTGCCACAGAAGGAGCAAGTGTGCTTGGTGTGCTGGCTTATTTTATAATCTTCACCATTTTCCTGAGGGAGGCACCATAACCGGTCCTGTATTTACCCACGATTCCGACCTTCTTGGTGCGTTTAGCCATGTTGCCGCAAGCCCAGAAAGAACATTCCTAGAGGGCACATGGGTAGCTCAGTCGGTTAAGCATCCGCCTTTGGCTAGGGTCATGATCCCAGCGTCCTGGGATCAAGACCCACATCAGGCTCCCTGCTCAGCAGAGTCTGCTTCTCCCTCTCTGCACCTCCCCTCTACTCGTGCTCTCTCTCGCACGCTCTCTCAAATAAATAAAATCTTAAAAAAAAAAAAAGATTCCTAGAGCTGAAAGTTGAAAAAAATTTCTTCAGCTTGAAAGGATTTATGTATATTTCAAAGATAAGGAGAAGGAAATTACAAGATTGCTAAACCGAATATTCTAAGAAAAAGGAGGTGAAGGAAATTCTCCCTTGAGCTCAGAGTATTACACTTCCTGTGTTGTATTTGTTCTTAGCACAACCAGGTCTAGGGCCCTGATCACCTAGGGGTGGTGGACATCTAGATTCCCACAGGCACAGGATTTGGATAGCTAGGGGTGGCCTTGAGCTCACTGGGCTCCTGCACAAGGGTTTGAGCAGGAAGGAAGGGGTAGCACTGGACAAGGCTCAGCAAGGACACAGGAGCGGGGAGGCAGCACAGGCTTGGTGGAATGACTGCTTTGTGCTGCAGACGCTGACTCAGGTTGAGGCTGTGCTCAGCCTTGTTCCTGTGTGCCTGCAAGCAGATGGCATCATGAGGGGTGGTCCACAAGCCCAGGCTGATGGAGGGCCAAGGTTGCTGCAGGAGACTCAGGGCCAGGTTTCCTGTGGGCGCTTGTGAGGGTTTGGGTGGAATCTTAGGAGCACAGGCTCTGGAGCCCCACTTCGCAAGAGGGAAGGTGTGTGTGTGTGTGTTGCGGGGGAACACTGTGTCATTGCTCAGTGTGCATGTGAGTGGGCAGAAGTCACATGGTGACAGCATAGTGGGTGAGGGGGACTCAGTGCCAGAATTCTGTCCTCCAGAAACTCCCCAGTCTGCAGGCCCGGATGACTCCAGGGGAGACATGGAGTCACAGGATGATGAATGATTTGAAGGCCTGGAGCAGGTAGCGGATTTTCCCTCCAGCCCAGGCCCCCCCGCAACCAGGTCGGATTCAGGGTAATGCACTCGTGTCCTGCCCTAACCAGGCTCACTGGCTGCACACATTGGGTCTAAACGTCAGAGCCTTAGAGCGACAGCACTTCTTTCCTCTGGGAATCTCCCAGGGGGTGGCATCAGGAATTATCACAGCGGAGCATACAGGCGTCTTCACCACAGCTTTGTTTGAAATGAGCGAAGGACCGCAACAGGGGACAGTTTAATCATCCGTGGTGGGAACGAAAGGAAGCCTTTGATGGTGGTGCCATAAACACATATTTGATTGTAAATTATGACTAATGTTTAGTAATAAAGCAGGATATAACTGCACTAATGGACCAGATTTTGCTCACTGCTGCTTCGGTTGTATGTGCGTCTGTGTTCTCTGGGAGTTGTGCCACCACAGGTCTTTCATCTCCATCCTTTAGGTACTTGTATTTCCTCACACCTTGAAATAGGTAATAAAAAACTCGTTGAGGAAATACGTGATTCTAGGTCTGGGACACAGAAGAGAGTCTGGAGCATCCTGTACTGGTATAAATATGGAAATTTCCCCCCAAAAATACTGGAACGTATCAAAGCCACATGAAAGAGAAACTTAAAGGGCTCCTGATGGCCAAAGCTGGAATAATTTGGGCAACAAAATAAATAGTATCACACTGAATTATAATACCTAGTGTAAGTTAGTATATACCAGTTTATACTGACATGAATAAATAATTGAATAAACAAAAAAATGATGGAGAGACAAATCTTCCCGGCAGAAAAATGCTAGAGAATACACACGCACTCACACACACGTGTGTATGCCTGGGTCCAGGGAATAGATATTAACTTAATTCCCCCCAGCTGTTTTTTTTTTTTAAGACTTTATTTATGTATTTGACAGAGAGCAAGAGAGTACAAGTAGGCACAGAGGCAGGCAGAGGCAGGAGAAGCAAGCTCCCTGATGAGCAAGGAGCCCGATGGGGAACCCGATCCCAGGACGCTGGGATCATAACCTGTCAAACAAGCAAAATTTAAATACATTATGGAGACCCATGTCCCATTAACCACCACTCACCCAGATCTGCGTTCCCCTTCTTTCTCCCCCGAAAGGATTTCTGTCTATTAATCTGTTCATGTCTTTCTCTTTCCTGATTCTCTCCACTGTTTCTCCTTTCCTGTGATTCCCCCGTCTCCTCCCTTGCTTTCTCCCCTTTTCTCTCTTCCTTTCCCTACACCTACACTTTCCGGGGAACTCCTGAGACCTATTTCACCTTCCCTTACTCTTTCAGCCCAAGCTTTCCGACTG
>NW_027680761.1:0-375 GCF_054177405.1 Leptonychotes weddellii
TCAGATTTCTGATGCTTTCATTTATATTAGACGGAATTTAAAGCATATGTGGTTGGATGTTTTAAGTCCCTGATCCTGTTTTCATGGCAGAGATTTATGGCATCACGAGTTTACCAAGTGGCAACCAGTGCTTAAAACCAATAGATTCGGGGGCACCTGGCTAGCTTAGTCAGTAAAGCATGTGACTCTTGATCTTGGGGTCCTGTGATTGAGCCCCATGGCAGGCTCCCTGCTCAGCCCAGAGTCTGCTTCTCCCTCTCCCTCTGTCCTATCCCCCAACTCATGCTCGCTTGCTCTCTCTCAAATAAATAAATAAAATCTTAAAAAAAACACACACACAGGGGCGCCTGGGTGGCTCAGTCGTTAAGCGGCTGC
>NW_027680762.1:0-375 GCF_054177405.1 Leptonychotes weddellii
TCCGCGTCTCTTCTGAGAGTCAGAGCAGAAGTGTCCGTTTCCAAACCTCTGTCTCAGAACAGAGAAATCGCAGTCTGTTCTTCAGTGAGCTCTCCAGGCCACACTGTCTCCATTTTTGTCTGTGGTGCTAAAAACCACAGTGTCCTGGGTTGTGCACCCCACAGCAGCGCTCCCAGCTGTCGCTTCCAGGGCCGGACACATCTCTGCCCTTTGTACTTCTAAAACCACAAGCTGCCCCCGTTTTGCCCGCCTGTCCCTGTAGCTCCAGGTTTCAGTCTGGGGGGCTTGCCTAAAGTCTTTTCCCCGCCACTACTGGTCTGTGTGTCTGTGCCTGGTCCCCAGAGTGGGAGGCTTTTGCCTTCCTGAGCAAGATCA
>NW_027680763.1:0-375 GCF_054177405.1 Leptonychotes weddellii
TTCTCAAAGTTCTCTGGGGCTACCTGTGACATTTTAAGGAGGTCTGGAAAGTGAAAACTGTCATCATAATAAATCTAATATTTTATTTGCCTTCTTCACTTCTATTCTTTCATGAATATGAAAAAGTCATTAATTTTGGAGCCTGCATTGCAACTAACCTTGTTAAGTTTTGATGCAGTTTCAAAGAAGAGTGTCTGCAGTTATCTAAAAAGGCAATTAAAATATCCCCCTTTTCCAACTACATGTGTGTGAGGTCTTATTTCCTTCATATACTTAAACTGAAGGAACATGTTGTAAAGAATTGAAGGCAGAGGTCAGGATCCAGTGTTCTTTTATAAAGGCACATATTATTGAGGTTTGCAAAAATTTAAAACA
>NW_027680764.1:0-375 GCF_054177405.1 Leptonychotes weddellii
GCCCTGAAGCACATGTGGATGAAAGGGAGTGTGGGGTGGGCGCGTCCCAGGGGGCACACGCCTCCCTACATTTCCGTAACAACACGCGTCAAAACCACGGGCAGACCCCACCCCACCCACCGCAGGACGGCTGCTCTCAAAGGAGCGGAGACCGACAAGCCTCGGCGAGGACGTGGGGCGCAGCCGCCGTGGAAAACACTGTGGAGGGTCCTCAAAACACTAAGCACAGAATGAGCCCACGGCCCAGCCATTCCACGTCTGGGTGTGTTCCCCGGAGAACGGAGAGCAGGGTCTCGATGAGATGCCGGAACCCCCGTGTTCACGGCAGCATCATGCCCAGCAGCTGGGACAGGGAAGCACCCCAGTGTCCGTGGA
>NW_027680765.1:0-375 GCF_054177405.1 Leptonychotes weddellii
TAAAACTTAAGTGATTCTTATTTATTGGGTATTAAAATTTTTTACGTTTCTTGCTACTTAAACAACTGTGGGGCAAACATCCTTGTAGGTAAATTTGTGCACGTGTTTATTTCCTTAAAACAAACACACAGAAATGGAATTTCTAGGTCAAAGAAATGTATATCCTCCTGTGTGTTTGTAATAATTACTATAAAAAAAAATATACTAACATTTAAATTGTTCCATGGTATGATTCCCTTCAAATACAGCATTGAGAAATCTTACATAATCACTCTTAAAATGCTGTCTAGAGTTTCCCTAAATGTATTCTGTTGTCTTCTGAGATGCTCCAAGTAGGTTTAGGAAACTTAACCCCTTGAATATCAATAATGACTA
>NW_027680766.1:0-375 GCF_054177405.1 Leptonychotes weddellii
GGGCAGCATTCACGGTGATGACCAGACCCCAGGCTGACCCACTTCTCAGCTCCTTCATGTTGCAATTGGCAAATCTCAGGTCCTTGCTGGATGTGGGCCAGGGTCATCAGTCCCTTGCCTCACGTTATCTCCCAAGTGCAGCTCACGTGGTAGCTGGCTTTTCTTGGAGCATGCAGGAAGGAGAGCAAAACAGAACCTGAAAGCAAAAAAAGCAAAGTCTGAAACCTAACCCTGGAAATGCCATTCATTACTTTTGCCATATTCTACTTGCTAAAAGCAAGTCACCAGGTCCTGTTCACTCTCAAGGGGAGGGGATTTCATAGAGACATACCAGGAGGCAGCCATCACTTGGGGCCATCTAAGAAGCCGTCATAC
>NW_027680767.1:0-375 GCF_054177405.1 Leptonychotes weddellii
TTATTTATTTATTTAAGAGAGAGAGCAAGAGAGCATGTGAGTGCAGGGAGGGACAGAGGGAGAGGGAGAGGGAGTATCTCAAGCTACTCCCCACTGAGTGCAGAACCCAAGACAGGCTCAATCTCAGGACCCTGAGAGCATGACCTGAGTGGAAACCAAGATTTGGAGGCTCAACTGACTGAGCCACCCAGGCGCCCCTGCAGCAAATATTTATTAAAAACCTAACACATGTTTTTTTTTAAGATTTATTTATTTATTTAAGAGAGAGAGCAAGAGAGCATGTGAGTGCAGGGAGGGACAGAGGGAGAGGGAGAGGGAGTATCTCAAGCTACTCCCCACTGAGTGCAGAACCCAAGACAGGCTCAATCTCAGGAC
>NW_027680768.1:0-375 GCF_054177405.1 Leptonychotes weddellii
AGACATATTGCACTTAGATTCTCAAAAGCCAGAATGCTCAGAAAAAAAGTATATTTTACCTTGAACATAGGACTTGGACCAAGGGAGACTGGCTATTGAGAATAGAGACAAGCTGAAGGGGAAGTTGTAAAAGTCTAAGGGAGACAAAATGTTTTAGAGGAAAACATCTCTTCTCCGATCACTTTTTAAAACTACTTTGAAAACCTTGAGTATTATTCATAATTTTGAGTTTATAGCTTGATAACCAGTATTTATTTCTGCAAAATACTTTAACTCAGTATGCAGGAAAAATAATATAAAATATTTCCCCCATCAAGATTATAATATTTCCTATATGCTGAGGCTGAACTATAGAATGAGGATACGCAAGAGATA
>NW_027680769.1:0-375 GCF_054177405.1 Leptonychotes weddellii
GCCACAAATTGCTAATTGTCCAAGCTGGGTGACAAGTGAGTTCATTATACTGTTTTCCCTACTTTTGTACATTTAAAAAATTTATCCACAGTAAACTTAAGTTTAAAAAATGATGATATGTCTATAGTTACCAACATTAAAAGAAGCTCATGACATTGTTGATAACAAGTATGTGTAGAATGTATGTATAGTTTCTTCCCATTTATGGAAAATTATATGAATCTGTTTCTTGAGTCTAGAGAGAATTCTAGAAGTTATTAACCAAAATATTTCCGGTGGTCATCATGTTAGTATTTCGGATAATTTTTACTTCCTTAGGCTTTCCTGTATTATGATTTTCTTTACAGTGAGACTATTTCAGTTTCACACACACAC
>NW_027680770.1:0-375 GCF_054177405.1 Leptonychotes weddellii
CGCTCCAGCCCTCCTGCCCTGTTTATTAAGTCAGTGTGGGAAGAAGGGAGCAAAGAGCCTTGTGTCCTCCCAGAAATCTCTGAGACATACTCCAAGGGAACTGTGTGGGTTACAGGGCTTGCCCACAAATGCCGAAAAACAGGCATGACCACAAGCTCTGCAACATTGTCATGATAATAATAATTATAGTTAACACCGACATGGCTACCAATCTGCTCACACTCTTCTAAGTGCCTTGCATATATATATAAGCTCATATATTAATTTTCACATAACCCTATGAGATAGGGGCTATTACCATTTCCATTATATAGCAGAAGAAACTGGAGCACAGAGAGGTCAAGTACTTGCTCAAGGCCACCCAGCTAAAAAGTA
>NW_027680771.1:0-7464 GCF_054177405.1 Leptonychotes weddellii
CTCTGTTCACTTTTTAAAGTCTTTTTCTTTCCATTCTTTAGATTGGATAATTTCTATTGACTCATCTTCAAGTTCTCTGTCTTTTTCTTCATTTGTCTTTATGCTGTTATTGTGCTCCATCAGTGAATTTTTTCAGACGTTGTATTTTCTGTTCTAAAGTTTCCATATC
Organism: Leptonychotes weddellii; assembly: GCF_054177405.1. Taxonomy (NCBI): domain Eukaryota; kingdom Metazoa; phylum Chordata; class Mammalia; order Carnivora; family Phocidae; genus Leptonychotes; species Leptonychotes weddellii. The sequence goes on from NW_027680771.1 coordinate 170, forward strand.
TCTGTTGTCAACTTTTATTTTTCCATTCACATTAAATATGTTTTACCTTTTCATCAGGGAGCATAGTTATAAATAGCTCCCTTAAAGTCTTTGATAATTTCAACATCTAAGTCATCTTGGGGTTGGCTTTTATTGGTTGCCATTTTCCTTGGAAATGGGCCACATCTTCCTACCTATTTATATATTGAGTAATTCTGGAAAATATCCCGGGCATTTTGATATTATGTGGTGAAACTCTCAATCTTTTTAGACTCATCTGGAAAACGATGTGTGTGTGTGTGTGTGTGTGTGTGTGTGTGCGCGTGTGTGTATTTTGTGTGAGTTAATACACAGAGTTAAGGAATCATCTTCTCCAGCTCCTTTTTCTCTGGGATTCTTCTGCCTCACCCCACTTCTCCCATCAGCTTGCAGAGATTGCTTTTCTTGATCCTCAGCTAGAAAGATGGTGTTTCTCTTGAAGGTTTTATTGCCTGCACAGCCATTGCCATAACTCCTAACCAGTGCCCATATTTGGGTCAAAGCCAAGAGAGAAAAGAGAGAAACAACCTTGGGAAACCCACTCCGTCTATTGGTCACTTCATTGATTCCTCTCCCCAATCTGCCTGCTTTAGTTTACTTTTCAGAAGCCTCAGATAACTGCTTTTTGTATTATACCTGGAGTTTTTAGTTACAGTTATAATCAATAGGCTTATTTCATCTTGGCCAGCACTGGAAGTCTCTTCCACTTCACTTTTAGGAAAAAATGCAGGCTTCATATTTGCTCTATAGTCTTTTGCCCGATTCTAGGCCAAATACAAGCCCTTTTTAAACAAGTCATAATAGCCCTGTGCCCACTAGGAGGCAGCACTAACAAGCCCTGCTTGCCCTGGGCCTCTGCAGCCTCAAGAACATGGATGTAATCTGGGCAGCCTGTGGCTTCAGATTTCCACAAAGAGAAACAATGGGGCCTCAAGCTCCCCAACTGCACTCTACTCCATTCTTACTTTTTCCTTGTGGATTCTTGGTCACTGCGGTGTTTGCTAATTTCAAGTTAGCTCATTCTAGGTCTGCTACCAGTGCTGTTGCCTTGTCCCCCTGTAGTGACATCCATAGCAGTTCCCAGTGCTTGCTCAACTGGCCATGGTTGCTTGGGTGGAAGAAGTCTTCTCTCCCTGGTAGTATTTACAATTTGTTCAGTAGACTCCCAAAGCTGACTCTATAAATATTTTCAAAGCCTCTTCTCTACATATTAGGTTGGAAACTGGGAGTCATTAGTTTCTGCTCATCAAATTATTTCTGGCTCTTCAATTTCTTAGCACTTAGTAGGGTCGCTTTCTTGTCCCTCTTGTAGTTGGGTCAGGTCACATGACTCATTTTGGCTTATAAACTGAGTTGGAAGTGATAAGTATCACTTCCAGGCTGGAACATTAAATTGTCAATGTGAGACCTCCTAGAGTTCTGTTTTCCTCTGTCAAAGTGATTGATAACAGTCCAGGTTGTATCTCCTCTATCAGTCTAGATCTCAGAGTGAGAGCCACATGGGACAGAGCCACCTGAACACCTACAATGGCCATGTAGCGTGAGTGAACATGAGACAGGAACAGACTTTTTTGTTTTAAGCCACTGCGATTTGGGGGTTATTTGTTAATGAACCTTTACCTAACCTAGCCTAACTGTTACAGAAACTGTATGAGAGGGACTACCTAACATCATACAAAAAGCATTCCTTCTTCCCCACTTCAAATAAGGGTCTCAGGGCAGAGACTTGTCATCTTGACTTGGTCCTAGCCAATTGTGAGTTCTCTGTCCATCCAGGCACTCCTCTTAGAAACTGAAGCTGTCTCTGTCTTGCTGGAGTTTCAACCTTGGTTTCCAGAACCTGACTGCCAGTCTTGATGTTTATACCCAACATTCATTCCATGAGACCAGGTGGATCTTCATGCAGCCAGAACAAGTGGCAGCCTGCCACTGAGATCTGGAATTCAAGAGATGGGCTATAATTTACACTCCCTGCTCTCTTCCATTCTACACTAATGTTGTTTACTTCTTTTCCCTTCCTTTACTTTAGCTATTTTTTTTTTTTACATTTTTTCTTATTTTTGCACTTTTCTTCTTTATCTCCCTTTTATAACTTCCCACACTGAAGACATCTGGTTACTTATTGTTATATTCCTATGCCCTTCTTTCCACTTAGTGGATTACCCTTTTCTTTATTTAGATTACTCTTGGTGTTCTCTTCAGGACCCTTCAACAGTTTTATTGAAGTTAATTCTGTGGGCTGTGACTGTTGTCTAATTCCTGCATCCCAGGCCCAGAGAAGCAATATATTAAAACTTCTGGAATAAGAATACATATATAGGGGCACCTGGGTGGCTCAGTTGGCTAAGTGGCTGCCTTCGGCTCAGGTCATGATCCCAGGGTCCTGGGGTCAAGGCCCGTGTTGGGCTCCCTGCTCAGCGAGAGCCTGTTTCTCCCTCTCCCTCTGCCTGCCGCTCTGCCTACTTGTGCTCTCTCTCTGTCTCTCTGTCAAATAAATAAGTAAAATCTTTTTTAAAAAAAGAATATATATATAGAGAGAGTATCCTACGTAGTCATAACAGATAACCCTTACATAGCACTTATTATATACCACTTACTATGTATGTACTTTTTTAAACTCATTAGGATCTATTAACTCATTCACAGCCCACAAAAGCTCCATATACATACCTGGGTATTATAATCTCTATTTAACAGATGAGGTAATAGGCCCAGAGTGTTATATGACTTGTTCAAGTCACACAGCTTATAAGTGGCAGAGCCAGAATTAGAAACCAGGCTATCTGACTCCAGAGTCTACGTTTTAGCCATTTAATTCTCTTGCTTCTGTATATACCCAAAGGGTTTTAAACCATGAGTCAGTAAATCATGATCCTCAGGCCACTTATGATTTACTGCATGTTTATGTAAATAAAGTTTTATTGGAACACTGTCCTGTCCATGTGTTTAATATCATCTTTGACAGCTTTCAAGTGATAAGGGCAGAGTTGAGTATTTGTAACAGAGATGGTCTGACCCACAAAGTGAAATATTTTCTATCTGATCTCTGTTTTAGAGGATGAATAGGGATGTTCCAGACAAAATGTTCCTGGCAAAGGGAATGACATGCACGGAAGCATGGGGCATCAATTGCAGAGTTTTTCTGCACCTGCATCATAAATTTTTTAAGAGAAGAGACTTTATCTTCTCATCATTGTGAGAACACCACAAGTACTCAATAAATTCTTGTTGAAAATATTTATCCAGTTTACTCATATTGTTACAACACTCATAAATGTATTAATGACTGCTGTACTTATTTTTTATGTTTCCTGGCATTACGGAGTATGGCCCTATGGGGCAGGAACATGAAAGGGTAATGAGTAGTCCAGTGAACTGAGTATATTATGAATTCACATTACAGTAATTTAAATTACATTTATTCATCAAAGTATTTGTTGATAGGTTGTATAATTTGTGCTCAAATGTGGTTTGTAATGGAAATAATCTTAGTGAAGCTGATGAAGATACCAAAATAAAATATTTGCCTGTGAATTTCTGCTGGTAGTGGTAAGGGAGTTAGAACATGTACACATATGCATGACCGTATACACACACACACACAATACACACACAGACACTCACAAAACCTCACCCTCTCCAACAAACACCCACATTTTCATAATTAGTGTTTCATTTAAGCCCTTTTCAAAAATGAACGTTTTACTAAAAATAATTTAAAATTAGAAACAAGATCAAATAGCTCTGCCATAATATCTTTCTTGCTTTAGAACTGAGGCAGATCATTAGAGGGACTCACATTGCTTATTCAGTTCTCATAGTTGTTTATTGTTTGCAGCAGGAGAAAGGAATGGTTTTGTGTCATAATAACTTCACAAGGCTTTGACACTTAGTAAAAGGGGAAACCGTTGCCTCAAAGAATTTTTTAATACAGAAGGAAATGATTGCATGTAATAAAAATTTTTGAAATTTCATGTATATGTTAGATTGAAGTTTATAGGTAGAAAAGTGTTTGATCTCTGTTTGATAGATCATGCTTTTTCTTTACCTGACGAATAAAATAGTGCTTTCCTTTCTACCTACTTCTACTGAATACCTGAGATAAATAATTCATTACATAAAATCTTATGGTAATAAAATTTAAATAGATAATCCCATAGTTCTTTAATTATTATCTATTTAGAGCACTCTTATTTAGATGCTAGAATATCTTATTTATATAATATGTAAAATGTATTACATAATATGTATGAATATACTAATAAACTAATATGCATGAATAGGAAAACAACCTACTAATTGAAAAAAATTGTTTTTAATATGCTAAGGATGTGGTAGCTTCTCTTTTTGTGTTTCAACACTATTGGATCATTCCTCTCAATGGTGTCATCTAATAATCTGAGATTTCTTCCACAAGCACTTTCATCATTTTCAGAAGTATATGATACCTCAAACTATATTTTGCTTACCCATACAGGTAATACTTGACAAAAATTTAAATGCAGCATCTGTAAGAAACACTATGATCGGGGCACCTGGGTGGCTCAGTAGATTAACCAGCTGCCTTCGGCTCAGCTCATGATCTCAGAGTCCTGGGATCAAGGCCCACATCGGGCTCCTTGCTCAGCAGGGAGTCTGCTTCTCCCTTTCTCTTTCTCAAGTAAATAAAAAAAATCTTAAAAAAAACAAAACAAAACACTATGATCTGTCCCCAGGTACTGAATTCTTGTTTACTAACTGTAGCTTGATTAATTTAATATGCTAGATTTGTCTATTTTTTAAGATTGACATTTCTTTTAGGTTACTATAAAGCAATTTAATGGGATGTATAGTTTTCTTTTTGGTAGAAAATAGAAGCTGGAGAACCTAAAATTGTGTGAAAATTTTTTAGGGAACAATTTACACAATCACTTACTACTTTACCAGTCAACATGAATATATTAAGCACCTAATATTTGCACTGACATTGCGATAGGCCTGGCATTAGAGAGCTAGAAGACACAGGCCCTATCCTTAAGGAGCTTACCGTCTACTTAAGAGACAGGTAGATACCTGTGCAGAGGTAACAAAACATGATAAATGTTATCAAAGAAGTAATGTGCTTATTGTGGGGTTTCAGACTAGGCGGTCTACTATACGATTAAGGTACAATATGTAAGATAGAATTAAACAACTAATAAGACATCAAATAATTGGAAATTAGAAAACTTCTTCCTAATTCATGAGTCAAAGGAAAAATAAAATAAAAATTTAAAAATTTAAATATTAAATTGAAATAAAAATTAAAAATTAGAAAAAATTGTTCAAGTTAGAAAAGAAAGATTGAAGATTAATGAATCATGTATCCAACTCAAGAAGTTTTTAATAAGAATAGCAGTATAAGCCCAGAGAAAATACAAGTAAAGGAATAAAAGCAATGAGAATAAAACTTTTAAAAATAGAAAATGAAGACACAAGAGTAAGCATTATCAACCAGTAGCTGATTCTTTAAAAAAACTGGTCTAATAGAGAAGACTCTGGTCAAGAAAAAAGAAGACACAAGCAAGTAACTGTAAGAATGAAATAAAGGGCAGATCCATGAGTAACGCAGAGACTGAAATATAAAAGAATATTATGAAAAACTTTATGCCAATGATTTTGAAAACTTAGACATGAAAATTTCTAAGAAAATATCTTACCAAGACTAATTCAATACAAAATTTAAAAGCCTGATTGAGATTATAAAATTAAAGGAATTGAATCAGTAAGTCTACCTTTACTCCATGCACAAAAATATTCTACCAAAATTATTTTACAGAGTAATTTCCACAAAATACTCAAAGACCATATAACCCTTATCTTCTACAAATAGATCTAGGATATAGAAAAAGAAGGAAAATAGTCCACAATTTTTTTCATGAGATTAATTTAACCAAGCTAAACAAACACAATATAATATAATAACTTGGCCAAGTTAGCCTCATGAAATGATGGAATTAAAGGAGAGCTTAACATTAGCAGCTCTATTAATGTATTAGGTTGAGCCATATGAAATTGCCCCTTTTTAAAATTATGTTCAGTTAGCCACTGTATAGTACACCATTAGTTTTTGATGTAGTGTTCAATGATTCATTAGTTGCATATAATACCCAGTGCTCATCACAACGCATGCTCTCCTTAATACCCATCACCCAACTACCCCAACCCTTTCCCCCCTTCCCCTCTGAAACCTTCAGATATTTTCCCAGTGTCCATAGTCTCTCATGGTTCATCTCCTTCTCTGATTTCTCCCCCTTTGGTTTTCCCTCCCTTCCCCTATGGTCCTCCATGCTATTCCTTATGTTGTACATACGAGTGAAACCATATGATAATTGTTTTTCTCTGCTTGACTTATTTCCCATTATGCTTGTATTTTGAGGACCTTGTTTGAAAATTCATTTCCTACCCAGATCATAAGAAAATTCTACATATTTTCTTCCAGATTTATTTTTTTATTTACTTATTTGATACAGAGAGAGAGAGAGAGAGAAATTTAAAACTTCTATATACCAAAGCTACTATAAATAATAAAAACACAAGTCATATTAGGAGAATATATTTTCAATGCATGTAACTGATAATATGTAAAAACAAAATGGAAACAAAACAAAACAAAATAAAAAAAATAAAAATGGGCAAAGGTAGGAACAGGCAGTTCAGAGAAGAGGAAATCCAAATAGCCAATAAACCTACAAAAAGATGTTCCAATTCATTACTAATTTGAGAAATGAAATTCCAAGGAGAAATGAGATTCCATTTTACAAATATTGGGCTTGTAAGAGTTGAAAAACCTGAGATTACCAACTCAGGTATAGATTGGTAAAACCACTTTGCAGAGCAAATTGGCCCTGTCTAGTAAACTTGAAAGTGCATATACTTAGAGCCCAGAAATTCCCCTGGAGATATGTACATTACAGCTTTGGGTCATTAGCAAGAGGATGAATAATTTGTAGTATATTCCAGCAATGTAATACTCTACAACAGTTGAAACAAATGAGTTAGTGGTATCTATGTCAACCTGGATGAATCGTTTATTTTTTTTAATTTTATTTTATTATGTTAGTCGCCATACAATACATCATTAGTTTTTGATGTAGTGATCCATGATTCATTATTTTCGTATAACACCCAGTGCTCCATGCAGTACATGCCCTCCTTAATACCCATCACTGGGCTAACCCATCCCCCCTCCCCCCTCCTCTAAAACCCTCAGTTTGTTTCTCAGAGTCCATAGTCTCTCATGGTTCATCTCTCCCTCC
>NW_027680772.1:0-375 GCF_054177405.1 Leptonychotes weddellii
GCCTGGGTGGCTCAGTTGGTTAAGCGACTGCCTTCGGCTCAGGTCATGATCCTGGAGTCCCGGGATCGAGTCCCACATCGGGCTCCCTGCTCGGCAGGGAGTCTGCTTCTCCCTCTGACCCTCCTCCCTCTCATGCTCTCTATCTCTCATTCTCTCTCTCTCAAATAAAATAAATAAAATCTTTAAAAAAAAAAAAAAAGGAGGGAGATTGAGGAGCAGTTTTTAAATTGGAGAATGACAGGTCAGATGACTCTTTCACAAGAACAACTGCTGAGTGGAGGACGCCCAGTCTCTGGCCTCATCTAACACTCTCCCCTGCACCCCCTTGCCCTTTAACCCCACCCAGACAGTTCCACAGACTGGGCTTGCCTGGCC
>NW_027680773.1:0-375 GCF_054177405.1 Leptonychotes weddellii
CCACTCCCCCTGCTTGTGTTCCCTCTCTCGCTGTGTCTCTCTCTGTCAAATAAATAAATAAAATCTTTAAAAAAAAAAAAAAAGAAGTATAAAAGTATATAATATGCTATATGTTGATAAATACTAAGGAGAAGCATAAGGCAGGGAAAGTAGATAGAAATTATGGGCAGGGGGGGGTCATTATTCTAAATTAGGTGGCCAGAGAGAGCCTCACTAAACAGGTGGTATTTGAGCTAAGATATGAGCGATGAGGAAGCCATGTAACTATTTGGAGGAACAGCATTCCATGTAAAAGGAACAGCATGAGCAGCAGTTCTGAGGGGAAAAGATGCCTAGCATGTTTGAGAAATAGCAAGGTGAGCAGTGTGGCTGGAA
>NW_027680774.1:0-375 GCF_054177405.1 Leptonychotes weddellii
TCCATGCTCATGGATTGGAAGAACAAATATTGTTAAAATGTCTATGCTACCTAGAGCAAACTACACATTCAAAGCAATCCCTATCAAAATACCATCAAAGTTTTTCACAGAGCTGGAACAAATAATCCTAATATTTGTATGGAATCACAGAAGACCCCAAATAGCCAGAAGAATGTTGAAAAAGAAAACCAAAGCTGGAGGCATTACAATGGCAGACTTCAAGCTATATTACAAAGCTGTAATCATCGAGACAGTACGGTACATAAAAACAGACACAGAGATCAGCGGAACAGAATAGAGAACCCAGAAATGAACCCTCAACTCTATGGTCAACTAATCTTTGACAAAGCAGAAAAGAATATCCAATGGAAAAAG
>NW_027680775.1:0-375 GCF_054177405.1 Leptonychotes weddellii
TGGTGGGGTACATAAGCTCCACCTAAAAGCAATGACTAGAAAGCATTAATTTAAAATATGGGAAGCACTGCTCCTATGGCCGAATGGATTCTTTTATCACTTCACATGCAGTTTGATTATAAAATCCCACCTGAAACTAGACCAAATGCAGAGTACGAATGGGATCAGCTGGAGCTACTGGAGTTACACAATAGTGCTCGTTAACGGAATTAGATCCTTTTAGAGCCAGATGATAAACATATTTCCAGTTGAATACAAACTCTGATTAATTGTTAGTGGCACCTTTCAAGTCTGTGCTGAGAAGACTTCCACTTGTGGAGTAAATGAATAAGCACTCCTTTGCTAATTATTGACATAGGCAAGGGCACATGTAGG
>NW_027680776.1:0-375 GCF_054177405.1 Leptonychotes weddellii
TTTTTTTTAAAGATTTTATTTATTTATTTGAGACAGAGAGAATGAGAGAGAGAGAGCACATGAGAGGGGGGAGGGTCAGAGGGAGAAGCAGGCTCCCTGCCGAGCAGGAAGCCCGATGCGGGACTCGATCCAGGGACTCCAGGATCATGACCTGAGCTGAAAGCAGTCGCTTAACCAACTGAGCCACCCAGGCGCCCCACTGGTTTTGTTTCTTAAATTCCACATATGAGTGAAATCTTACAGTATTTGTCTTTCTCTGACTTATTTCACTTAGCATAATAATCTCCAGCTCCATCCATGTCATTGCAAATGGCAAGATTTCATTCTTTTTTATGGTTGAGTAATATTCCAATATGTGTGTGTGTGTGTGTGTGT
>NW_027680777.1:0-375 GCF_054177405.1 Leptonychotes weddellii
GCTTATTACCTGAATATATTTTATTTTAAATGGGTTCAAGTTAAACATCAGAACTCAAATGGGTACATTACTAAATGATTGTACCAAGGGCCGGAAGACGATTTTTTTATCCATTTAAGCTTTGGTAAGCCAAAGGCCCTTCAAAACCACACCCAACTTCTGCTGGCTTCCATAGCCTGTCCAGCCTCCGGCATACACTTGCTCATGTCCCACTCACCATGAGGCTGAACAACGTCTCCTTATTTTGAAGGCTCATGTAGTCCCACTGCAGCAAACTGCTTTTTAGATGCCTTCCCTAGCATTTCATTCTTAATTATAAGCCTAATCATCAGCAACCCCTGGACAGTGGTGAATACCTTCTTGTCATTTTTTTTT
>NW_027680778.1:0-375 GCF_054177405.1 Leptonychotes weddellii
ATAAAAGGAATTGATAAGAAGTTGGTTGAAAAAAAAAGAAGAGAAATTAAAAAAAAGAAAGAGAGAGAATGTGATCAGGCAGGAGACTAAAACAAAGCCATACACTAGAGACTTAGGGTATATTTTGGTCTGTTAGAAGAAACTGTATCCCAAAATTTTAAAGAGAGAACAAGTTATATATATATACCAAAAATAAGGTTAACTACAATGAAGGGATAGAATATGACTCTAAAAATGAAAAATAAAAAAGATTTTTAAAATGGGATTGATAAGATGTTGGTTGAAAAAGGGAAAAAGAAAAATAAAAAAAAATAGAAAAAGAAAAAAAAGTAAAGTAAAAAAATTAATTTCGAAAGACTAATGAATCAGGGGGAA
>NW_027680779.1:0-375 GCF_054177405.1 Leptonychotes weddellii
AAAGAAGTTTCAATGCCTAAACCCTACCTCAAACCATTTGAATTAAAATCTCTGATGGCTAGCCCTAGCATCTGTGCTTTTTAAAGGTCCCCAGGTGATTTGGACACATTTTGAGAGTTGAGATTTATAGACCTAGATCTTAGTAGGTGTTCAGTGAATGAGAGTTATTCATACTGATATCATTTACACTGGAAAGTAGATTGTTATGCACAGAAATTACTTGTTATTGGGCAAGAGTATTGGTGGGCTCTAATCCACCATCTGCAATCAATAAGTATTATGGTATCAGCCAAATCACTTGACATTCTTGGGTCTGAGTGTGTCCGATAGCAAAATAATAATAATAATTTTTCTGCTTACAGCTCAAGATGGTTA
>NW_027680780.1:0-375 GCF_054177405.1 Leptonychotes weddellii
TGGAATTGGTAGAATGGAAAATCTCTCAAAACTGAGAATGCAGTACTGCATTATCTGAAATAACAAAGTCTCAAAGAAATAAAAGTGTGGAATTGACCTATAAAATGTATTTGGTTATACAGTCACATACTCTTAAAAAGTGAGATGGAGCACGCTTTTCTCTATATATTCTATGCGAAGCTCAAAAACTTAATTAAGTGGTGAATGACCTGCATTTATTTTAAACTTACAATATGATGAGTTCTTACAAAAAAAACAAAATAAATAACCTGCCTTTTACATTTGGTTATTTTTGGTTTTGTTTTTCTGTGGACTCACCAGGGATGAAGTAAATGCAGTAATTCCATAATGGAAAGTAAAACAGCTATGGACTAA
>NW_027680781.1:0-375 GCF_054177405.1 Leptonychotes weddellii
CAGGGGACCCTCCCAGGGGTGTGCCGGGGAAACGGCAGCCCAGCCTCCTAGGCCCAGATCCCCCCAGCTTCTGAGCCTCGGCTGCTTTTTCAGAAGCTGCCACCCTCTAGGGAAGAGGGACAGTATGCCCGATGGGGCCACAGAGCAAACGTCACATGGCTGTGCAAGGTACCAACGCAGACCAATGCACAAGCACGGCGTCATCTGTGGGGAACAGAGCTCTGTCTACGCAGCCCGCCAGGCCGCCTCCCAGGCCCAAGGAGGCAGGCAGTGGCCCCCAGCAAGTCGAACCACTCTGTCTGTAGGGCTGAAGCCACTTCTACGAGTGCAAGTCAAGTATGCCAATGACATTTACTCACTCACTGCCCACCCACC
>NW_027680782.1:0-7463 GCF_054177405.1 Leptonychotes weddellii
AAAAACAAACTGAGGGTTCTAGAGGGGAGGGGGGTGGGAGGATGGGTTAGCCTGGTGATAGGTATTGAGGAGGGCACATTCTGCATGGAGCACTGGGTGTTATGCACAAACAATGAATCATGGAACACTACATCTAAAACTAATGATGTAATATATGGGGATTAACATAAGAATAAAAAATTAAAAAAAAAATACAGGGCCACAGGGAAAGATAATATTTTGAAAGTTTTTGACTTTTGATGATTGAACAAATATTGCATTTTGTTTTTAGATACAATAAGAGGTATGGAACAAAAGTATAGAAAGCTTGCTCCTTTTGGGGGCATTATATAAATATTTGCTAAAATATAGGGATATATAACTTTGAAAGATAAGTATATTGCATATATTCTGTGTGTATATATTTATATATACCCACCATTAATATTTACTTAAAAAATTCTGTTGTAGAGTCAAAGAGAGGGAATAGTATAGATTTAAGTTATTTGTTACTCTTAGCTAGAGCCATAGTCTCTCTCAATAAACACTTGCTTTTTGGCCCCAATTCATTTAAGTTTGAACTTCTGAACCCTTTCACTGGAAGGTTCCATTTATTTTGTCATGGGATCTTAGGAAATAAATACCTGTAATATGTGGGGAAAAAAAAACTTATTATCAACAATTATATGCCCATAACCTGAGCAACCTGGATGAAATGGATGCCTTCCTGGAAACCTATAAACTCCCAAGATTGAAGCAGGAAGAAACTGACAACCTGAATAGGCCAATAACCAGTAACGAGATTGAAGCGGTCATCAAAAACCTCCCATAAAACAAGAGTCCAGGGCCCCTGATGGATTCCTGGGGAATTCTACCAAACATTCAAAGAAGAAATAATACCTATTCTACTGAAGCTGTTTCAAAAAATAGAAACAGAAGGAAAGCTTCCAAACTCATTCTATGAGGCCGGCATTACCTTAATCCCCAAACCAAGCAAAGACCCCATCAAAAAGGAGAATTTCAGACCGATATCCTTGATAAGTATGGATTCCAATATCCTCAACAAAATCCTAGCTAACAGGATCCAACAATACATAAAAAGAAGCATCCACCATGACCAAGTGGGATTTATCCCCTGGATGCAAGGGTCGTTCAACATTCGCAAATCAATCAATGTGATAGAACACATTAATAAGAGGAGAGAGAAGAACCATATGGTCCTCTCGATTGATGCAGAAAAAGCATTTGACAAAATATAGCATCCCTTCCTGATTAAAACTCTTCAGAGTATAGGGATAAAGGGAACATTACTCAAGTTTACAAAATCCATGTATGAAAAATCCACAGCGAATATCATCCTCAATGGGGAAAAGCTGAGAGCCTTTCCCTTAAGATCAGGAACACGCCAAGGATGCCCACTCTTGCCACTATTTCAACATAGTACTAGAAGTCCTAGCAACAGCAATCAGACAACAAAAAGAAATAAAAGGTATTCAAATTGCCAAAGAAGAAGTCAAAGTCTCTCTCTTCGCAGATGACATGATACTTTATGTGGAAAACCCAAAAGACTACACCCCTACATTACTAGAACTCATACAGCAATTCAGTAATTGTGAAGGATACAAAATCAATGCACAGAAATCAGTTGCTTTCTTGAACACTAACAATGCAACTGTAGAAAGAGAAATTAGACAAACAATTCTACTTACAATAGCACCAAAAACCGTAAGATATCTCGGAATAAACCTAACCAAAGGGGTAAAGGATCTATACTCTAGGAATTACATAACACTCATGAAAGAAATTGAAGAAGACACAAAAAGTTGGAAAAACATTCCATGCTCATGGATCAGAAGAATAAACATTGTTAAAATGTCAATGTTGGGGCGCCTGGGTGGCTCAGTTGTTAAGTGTCTGCCTTTGACTCAGGTCATCATCCCAGGGTCCTGGGATTGAACCTCATGTCAGGCTCCCTGCTCAGCAGGCAACCTGCTTCTCCCTCTCCCACTCCCCCTGCTTGTGTTCCCTCTCTCGCTGTGTCTCTCTCTGTCAAACAAATAAAATCTTAAAAAAATAAAATGCCTATGTTACCCAGAGCAATCTACACATTCAGTGCAATCCCTTTCAAAAGACCATCAACATTTTTCACAGAGCTGGAACAAACAATCCTAAAATTTGTATGGAACCAGAAAAGACCCCAAATCGCCAAGGAAATTTGAAAAAGAAAAACAAAGCTGGGGGCATCATGTTGCCTGACTTCACGCTATATTACAAAGCTGTGATCACCAAGACAGCATGGTATTGGCACAAAACACAGACACATAGATCAGTGGAACAGAACAGAGTCTCCAGAAATGGACCCTCAACTCTATAGTCAAATAATCTTCAACAAATCAGGAAAAAATATCCAATGGAAAAAAGACAGTCTCTTCAATAAATGGTGCTGGGAAAATTGGACAGCTACATACAGAAGAATGAAACTCGACCATTCTCTTATACCATACACAAAGATAAACTCAAAATGGATGAAAGTCTTCAATGTGAGACAGAATCCATATAGTTGGAGATCCTAAGGAGAACATCCTAAAGGTGAACATAGGCAGTTATCTCTTCGATATCAGCCACAGCAACTTCTTTCAAGACATGTCTCCAAAGGCAAGGGAAACAAAAGCAAAAATGAACTTTGGGGACTTCATCAAGATAAAAAGCTTCTGCACAGCAAAGGAAACAGTCAACAAAACTAAGAGGCAATCCACGGAATGGAAGAAGATATTTGCAAATGACACTACAGATAAAGGGCTGGTATCCAAGATCTATAAAGAACTTCTCAAACTCAACACCCACACAATAAATAATCAAGTCAAAAAATGGGCAGAAGACCTGAACAGACACTTCTCCAAAGAAGATATACAAATGGCTAACAGACACATGAAAAATGTTCAACATCATTAGCCATCAGGGAAATACAAATCAAAACCACATTGAGATTCCACCTTACACCAGTTAGAATGACAAAAATTAACAAGTCAGGAAGCAACAGTTGTTGGCGAGGATGTGGAGAAAGGGGAACCCTCTTACACTGTTGGTGGAAATGCAAGCTGGGGTTACAGCCACTCCAGAAAACAATATGGAGGTTTCTCAAGACATTAAAAATACAGCTACCTTATGACCCAGCAATTGCACTACTAGGTATTTATTCCAAAGATACAGATGTAGTGACAAGAAGGAGCACATGCACCCCAATGTTCATAGCAGCAATGTCCATAATAGCCAAACTGTGGAAAGAGCCGAAATGCCCTTCAACAGATGAATGGATAAAGAAGACGTGGTTCATATATACAATGGAATATTAGTCCGTTATCAGAAAGGATGAATACCCACCATTTACAACAACATGGAGGGAACTGGAGGGGATTATGCTAAGTGAAATACGTCAAGCAAAGAAGGACAATTATCATATGATTTCACTTATTTGTGGAGCATAAGGAATAGCACAGAGGGTATTAGGGGAAGGAAGGGAAACTGAAGGGGGTCAATCAGAGAGGGAGACAAACCATGAGAGGCTATGGACTCTGGGAAACAAACTGAGGGTTTCAGAGAGGAGGGATGTTGGGGGATGGGGTAGACACAGGTGATGGGTATTAAAGAGGGCACATGTTGTAATGAGCACTGGGTGTTATACGCAACTAATAAATCACTGAACACTACATAAAAAACTAATGATGTACTGTATGGTGGCTAACTTAACATAATTAAAAAAATAATAAATAAATATATAAATGAGAGGGGTCGCCACCATCACCACCACATCCATATCATCATGTCAAAGCACAAGTTCTCCGAGGATGAGACCTGTGAAGGCTGCTCTAATGCAGTCAGGAGCTCAACAAGCTCAACAAGGGGTTGAGTTTGACACTGACCTGCCCAACAAGAAGGTCTGCATCAACTCTGAGCACAGTGTGGACACTATTGGAGACCCTGGGGAAAACAGGCAAGGCTATTTCCTACCTCAGCCCCAGGAAGCAAGGGTCTGGAACCCTTGGCCCAAGATGGACCAAAGGGGACAGGACACTTATCCTCTCCTGACTTGCAGACAGACCTGGGGCCTGGACGTCCTGCTTAGCGATGGGAGTTCCTGCAGAGACCCTCACTTGTGCTGCTCCTCCCTAGCTTCCCTGCAATAAAGCTAAGGCACTTTTGTTGGGGTGGTGAGGGAGAATAAGTATATGTATTATATATATATATATATGTATATATATATTTAACATTTAATATATTTAATTTATATTTAATATTTATTTTAATATTTAATATAATATATATTTTAAAATATAAAGTCAACCTTATAAAAATCATACATGCCAAAAGATAAAAAAACAACTAAATTATGAAATTAAGTTTAACAAAAGATTTCAGTTTCCACTTAATTTAACTGGCTCACCCTTAGAAGCAGTATGATTAATAACTTTACTTTTGAAAGGAAAGAAAAACACCCCTCTTTGAAAGCTTTCTTATATAAAGAAATACTGCTTAACAGTTGAACCTAGTCCATAACCAAAATGATGGCCAACACAAACACTATAATGTAATAAAAAGGAAAAGTGAAATAACTGAAGCAAGTCAGAGGAATGTATCAAAACAGAAACTATAAGACAGGTTTCTTAGACACTAAGAAATTAGCTATGAACAAATTACATTTTTAAGGACCCTTCAGTAAAAACCATATTGAAAAATTATTCACATAATGAAGAATGCTTGTTGAGAATAGCAAATCATGCAATTAACCTGTCAGAGAGCTTCTAAATACTTAGAATAATCTTGTAAGTACACAAAACTCAAAATTGTATTTCATAGCATAGTTATTATACTCCAAACTTGTACAAATTTTAAAATTTTACAAATGTCATTAATACAGTAGCACTAAATTCAAATTAATACAACCAATAATTGAAAAGCAACAAAATAATCCCAACATTACTGATGTATTACCATTTTTACTTATCACTATATTAATGCAGTAATATTCTGTTTACAACTTATCATTGTTCAAAAGAAAATGTTCTAGTCCCGCATCAGGCTCCTTGCTCGGCAGAGAGCCTGCTTCTCCCTCTGACCCTCCCCCCTCTCATGTGCTCTCTGTCTCTCTCATTCTCTCTGTCTCAAATAAATAAATAAAAATCTTTAAAAAAAAAAAAAAAGAAAATGTTCTATTTTATAATATCCTTTATTAGGTTATGCTGGCATCATAAAACAAGATCCACTTTTTTATTCTCAGTAAGAGTTTCTATATGATTAATGTTATTTTTACCTTAAAAATTTGAAAGAATTCAGAATGAAGCCATCTTGATCAGGAATTTTCTTTGTGAAAAAATATTATACACTCAGATTTTTAAATAATACTTATTAAATTCCTTCAAGTTTTTCTCATTCGTGCTATGAAAGTTTGGCTACATAGTGTTTTTCAAAAAATTTGTCATTTTCTTCTGTTTCTAAATTTAGCATATAATATTGTTCATAATATCTTCTTATTATCTTTTTTTTTTTAAAGATTTTATTTATTTTTTTTTAGAGAGCGAGCGAGAGAGAAACAGCATGAGAGGGGAGAGGGTCAGGGGGAGGAGCAGGCTCCCCACTGCGCCGGGAGCCCAATGGGGGACTCGATCCCAGGACCCTGGGATCATGACCTGAGCCGAAGGCAGATGCTTAACCATCTGAGCCACCCAGGCGCCCCCTTCTTATTATCTTCTTAATATCCGTGGGATCTCTACTCATGCCCTTATCTCATACCTGGTATTATAGCTTGTCTCCTCTCTTTTCATAATCAGTACTAGAAGTCTGCTAATTTTATTAGCCTATTCAAAGAATTATCTTTTGACTCTGCTGATTTTCTCAAGTCTCACCTGTATCTTCTCCTTCCTTCTTATGTTCCATAGGTTTAACTTGTTCTTTTCTAATTTCCAGAGAGAGGTTTTCTTCTTTTCTAATATATGAAATTGAGGCTAGAAATTTTCCTCAAAGCACAGCATTACCTTAAACCCACAAGATTTTAAATGTTAATTTTCATTGAATTCCCATTTTATAATTTTCATTATGATTTCTTCTCTGACTCATGGATTATTCAGAAATATATTCCAAAATTCCAAAAAATTGAGAATTATATGGCTATCTTTTTAAATTGATTTTTAACTTAATTCCACAGTGTTCAAGAAGACAAAATGAGTTCAGTCATCTAAAATTCTGTGAAATTTGTTCAATGGCTTGGCATGTGTCAATTTTGGTAAATGTTCCATGTGTACTTGGATATATATTTGGACTTATAGTTACTACCATGACAAAGTAGTCTATCAAAATTAACCCTCTTCATGCCAAACACAACTATAAAAGCTAGACAAACTACATATGTGAACTGTCTAAAGGCATTGGAAAGCAACCAAGATAAGCAAGATTTAAGGAACTACAATTCCTGAGAAAAGGGAAGGACAACATGAGATCCACATTCACCCTAGAATTTTTTCCTGAAGACATTTCAAATTCACAATGCAGGGGAAGTGACTCCTAGCAGAAACCAGCAGTCCTGTCTAGATGAAACAAATACTAGAGTTCAATGAGTCTAAAATAACTGAGACTTCAGGGGCAAAAATCTTGGAGAGGCAGGAACTGCATTTAACCTTCCCTTAGGAGTCTGACAACTACTAAACTTCGCACATATACAGTAAGACTCCATGATACCCAGCAAAAAAAAGGAGCTGGAACGCTAATGAGCTAAGCACATATTATATCAACTGTAGAGTGCTAAGGAATTAAGGAATGTAGTAGTCATGGCAAACACCCCAGATTTTCAGTTAAGACCCAAAAGGAATAAGGACAAAACTGAAACACATCAACTTTAATAAAACCTCAAACCAAACCTTAAAGGATTAAGGTAAACTGCTTAAGCTCTATCTTCCTGCCAGACAAAAAACAACAATATTTTTGAAAGGAGCCTCTATAATTTTAAATACACTATGTTAAATATTCAATTAAATATTATGAGGCATGCTAAAAACAAAAAGAAAAAAAAAAGGATCAAATACCTGAGAACTCCTCCAAAATGTTTTTAAAGTAACAAGCCCACAGGTAGTTCAGATATTTTAATTTTTAATTTTCAGATACAGACTTTTCAAAATAGCTATTATTAATATCTTTAAGAAAATATGGATTAGACGCAGGAAACAAACTGAGTGTTGTTGGAGTGGGGGGTGGGGTGGGAGGGATGGGGTGACTGGGTGATAGACACTGGGGAGGCTATGTGCTCTGGTAAGCGCTGTGAATTGTGCAAGACTGTTGAATCTCAGATCTGTACCTCTGAAACAAATAATGCAATATATGTTAAGAAAAAAAAAAAGAAGAAGAAGGTAGCGGGAGGGGAAGAATGAAGCGGGGGAAATCGGAGGGGTGGACGAACCAT
Source organism: Leptonychotes weddellii (assembly GCF_054177405.1). Classification (NCBI taxonomy): domain Eukaryota; kingdom Metazoa; phylum Chordata; class Mammalia; order Carnivora; family Phocidae; genus Leptonychotes; species Leptonychotes weddellii. Next base: position 7,427 of record NW_027680782.1, read on the forward strand.
GAGAGACGATGGACTCTGAAAAACAAACTGAGGGTTC
>NW_027680783.1:0-375 GCF_054177405.1 Leptonychotes weddellii
CTGAGGGTTCTAGAGGGAAGGGGGTTGGGAGGATGGGTTAGCCTGGTGATGGGTATTGAGGAGGGCATGTTCTGCATGGAGCACTGGGTGTTATGCACAAACAATGAATCATGGAACACTACATATAAAACTAATGATGTGATGTATGGGGATTAACATAACAATAAAAAAAGATTAAAAAAAAAAAAACATGCCTACCCAGGAGACCAAGTCATCTGCCAACCTCCAAGAACATGGAGATGAACATGACAGACAGATTGTGCCCCATCTCAACCTTCATTCACCACCATTTGATAACCCTTCTTCAGGTCCAGATCAGCAGCACATTTCTTGCCAATCATCATTAAATGTCCAAGAAGACTTCTGTCATCACCT
>NW_027680784.1:0-375 GCF_054177405.1 Leptonychotes weddellii
TTTCCCTGGTGGCTTTCCGTGTCTCTTCCGTGAGTCAGAGCAGAAGAGACCATTTCCAACCCTCTGCCTCAGAGCAGAGAGACCTCAGGCTGTTCTTCAGTGAGCCCTCCAGGCCACACTGTCTCCGTTTCTGTCCGTGCTGCTATAAACTGCAGTGTCCTGGGTTGTGCGCCCCACCGCTGCGCCCCCAGTCCTGCCTCCAGGTCGGGGCACGTCTCTGCCCTTTGTGCTTCTAAAACCGCCAGCCGCTCCCAGTTCGCACGCCCGCGACTCTGCCGCTTCAGTTTCCGTGCAGGGGGCTGCAGTTCGCGTGCGCGCGACTCCGTCGCTCCGGGTTTCCACCCCTGGGGCTGTAGTTCACCGGCGCGACCCTGG
>NW_027680785.1:0-375 GCF_054177405.1 Leptonychotes weddellii
AATGAGAAAACAAAATGATATAGTGGTAACAATGACCCCAGAAAAATACACACTAAACAAATCAAAAGAGACCTGAAAAATGGGGGGAACGAAAGGGGAAAAAAAAGAATATGATCAGTCTGGTGATTAGAACAGAGCCATACACTAGATTTTGCGTGAATTTTGGTTTGTTAGAAGAAACTGCCTCCCAAAATTTTAAGTAAAGAAAAAACTTTTATATATACAAAAATAAGAGTCATTACAATGAAGGGATGGAATATGACTGTAAACACGAAAATTTAAAAAGATTAAAAAAGGAACTGATAAGATTAGAAGTTGGTTCAAAAAAGAAAGAAGAAAAATTTTAAAAAAGGGGGAAAGAATGTTTTTAGGTAG
>NW_027680786.1:0-375 GCF_054177405.1 Leptonychotes weddellii
CCAGCTGCTGCCAGAGGATGTTGAAAGCCCTACCATTGTAAATTTTTCCTTTTTTCTTCCAGTTCTGTCAGTTATTGTTTCATGTACTTTGAAGTCCTAGTCAATTTGAGATATTAAGTTATGACCTATACTGTAAATAGTGTCAGATGTTCACAGCTAGAAATTGTTTGAACATATTAAAAAGTGCATGTACCTTTTAAAAGTATATTCTTCTATATGGTAACTTTTTTATATGTCTTTCATTAACTATGAGAAGTTTCATAAAATATTCTCTTAGAAAATTTAGGAGTGAAGGCCATGTGTTTATTTATTATCTCACTGAATGCCCTGTGACCAAACACATTTTTTATTATTTAAGATTGACATTATGTTCAC
>NW_027680787.1:0-375 GCF_054177405.1 Leptonychotes weddellii
TTGAGCCAGTGGCCATTGCTGGTTACTCAATTACTTCCTTTCCCCTTTAAAACAGAACAAAATTTGTTTCTTCATGTTTCTATTTCTTCTCTAAAAACCCTATGTTCTTCAGGAAAAGTGTGTCCAGGTTAGTGTTTTGTAGGCCTGAGTGGTCTAAAGATAAATCCATCTGCCTTGGACAGTGATTAATTCAGTTAATTAGACTTAAGGAAATCAATTAATGGTGTTCAACTAGTCATGAGCTAATTTGTTTAAGAATGAGGATATAGTACAATGGAATATTATGCAGCCATCAAAAGGAATGAGATCTTGCCATTTGCAATGACATGGATGGAACTGGAGGGTGTTATGCTGAGTGAAATAAGTCAATCAGAG
>NW_027680788.1:0-375 GCF_054177405.1 Leptonychotes weddellii
GACAGACTAACCTGTATATGGAGCATGGAAGATGACACCTGTGTGGGCGCAGACAAACTGTTCCAAGAGCTTCACGTTCTGTGGAGGAAAGTGGTGGGGAAATATAAGAGAGGGCAGGGAGAGCAGCAAGACCTTGAGAACCTAGAAGTGCACAATCCCTTCACGTGCGCACGGACGCCCTTAACTCCTCTGTGTCTCTCCAGGTGCTACCCTCCTTCATGTCCCAGTTTTAGCTCCATCAATTTGCTGAATACATTCTTGAAAACTCCAGCAAACATTTCCCCTTTCTTGGCCTTGCAACCATTTCACATGCACACCCTACATTCTGTCACTGAGACTCACATAGAACCCTCTTCTACAGGGATTAGGTTCTAA
>NW_027680789.1:0-375 GCF_054177405.1 Leptonychotes weddellii
TACGGAGCAGCATAAAGAGGATTGGGAGTTTTGAGAGAAAGGTCACAGTTTTAAATGGGGATATTCAGTGTATGATTGACTGAGAAGGTGACATTTGAGTGAAGATTTGAAGATGATGGGGTAAACCATGCATGTATCTTTTTTTATAAGATTTTATTTTTAAGTAATCTGTACATCCAATGTGAGGCTCGAACTTACAACCCTGTGATCAAGAATCACATGCTTTACTGACTGAGGCAGCCAGGTGTGCCTAAACCATGCATGTATTTGAGCAAAGAACACTTCTAGCCAGAGAAAGAGAGAAAAAGATCCTGAAGAGTTAATGTGCCTGACTTGTTTGCCGACCAATAAAAAGGCCACTTTAATATAGAGTAG
>NW_027680790.1:0-375 GCF_054177405.1 Leptonychotes weddellii
GCGTAGAACTGAAAGATGACCAAAACACTACGTGTAAGACTTTGCAGAATGCGGGTACAGCAGTGCTTAGACAAAATTTTATTCGCTTACATATTTACATTAGAAAAGAAGAAAAATAAATCAAGGAAGCAAAAAACTTGTTCTTTAAAAAACTAATAAAATAATCATACCTCTGGCAAAATCAATCAAGGAAAAAAGGAAAAGGCACACAGACAATTGTTATTAATAGAAAAGAGGCATAACTGCACACTGAAAAGATATGAGAGTATTATAAATGATGTTATGCTCATCAATCAGAAAATGTGTAAATGTGGAAGCAATGACCAATGTTTTTTTCTTGATGAAAGCACTAGACCTAGATAACTTTACTGACGA
>NW_027680791.1:0-375 GCF_054177405.1 Leptonychotes weddellii
GGTGGCTCAGTTGGTTAAGCGACTGCCTTCGGCTCAGGTCATGATCCTGGAGTCCCTGGATCGAGTCCCGCATCAGGCTCCCTGCTCGGCAGGGAGTCTGCTTCTCCCTCTGGCCCTCCCCCCTCTCATGTGCTCTCTCTCATTCTCTCTCTCTCAAATAAATAAATAAAATCTTTAAAAAAAAAAAAAGAATTAAAAAAAAAAGAAAGTGAAGGGATGGAAAAGCATTTATCATTCAAATGAAAGTGAAAAGAAAACTGGGGTAACAATACTTATATCAGACAAAATAAACTTTAGAACAAAGACTGTAACAAGATATAAAGAGGATATTATATAAACATGAAGAGAACAATCCAACAAAAAAATATAACAATT
>NW_027680792.1:0-375 GCF_054177405.1 Leptonychotes weddellii
CTAGGACCTGCTTCTTTGAAAGAATTAATAAGAACTATAAACTCCATGGCCAGATTTATCATAAAGAAAAGAGAAATGACCCAAATAAATAAAATCATGAATGAAAGAGGAGAGATCCCAACCAAGACCAAATAAATACAAACAATTCTAAGAACATATTATGAGCAACTCTATGTCAGCAAATTAGATAACCTGGAAGAAATGGATGCATTCCTAGAGAGTATCAACTACCAAAACTGAACCAGGAAGAAATAGAAAACCTGAACAGACCTATAACCACTAAGGAAATTGAAGCAGTAGTCAAAAATCTCCCAACAAACAAAAGCCCAGGGCCAGATGGCTTCCCAGGGGAATTCTACCAAACATTTAAAGAAG
>NW_027680793.1:0-7463 GCF_054177405.1 Leptonychotes weddellii
CATTGGGGAGGGTATGTGCTATGGTGAGCACTGTGAATTGTGTAAGACTGATGAATCACAGACCTGTATCCCTGAAACAAATAATACATTATATGTTAATAAAAAAAATTAATTTACTTAGAAAATCTTAGTCTACTGTATAGTGCTGTCTGCTGTTATTATAACAAGAAATACAGCTAATCTTTTTCCCACAAATTAAAAAAAATAAAAAGTCATCTGTAAAAGATGAAGGAATGTACCGTTAGCCTGAACCTACAATCAAAAGGACATCCTGTCACTGAATCAATGCTTGCAAAATTAACAAATCAATGCTTAAATGCTTAGGACTTAATGGAATTAGAACTATAAATACAACAAGTTTTAAAAATAAATTTAGGGGGGGCGCCTGGGTGGCTCAGTCATTAAGCGTCTGCCTTCGGCTCAGGTCATGATCTCAGGGTCCTGGGATCGAGCCCCACAAAGGGCTCCCTGCTCAGCGGGGAAGCGTGCTTCTCCCTTTTCCATTTCCCCTGCTTGTGTTCCCACTCTTGCTGTGTCTCTCCCTGTCAAATAAATAAATAATAAAAATAAATTCAGGGGCGCCTGGGTTGTTGTTGAGTGTCCGACTTGATTTCGGCTCAGGGTTGTGTGATGGAGCCCTTGCGACAGGCTCCGAGCTGGGCATGGAGCCTACTTAAGATCCTGTTCCTCTGCCCCTCCTCGCTACACAACCCCCACCCCGCCCCCGCCCTGCAGCATGCATTTGCTCTTTCTAAAAAAAAAAAAAAAAAAAAATCTTTAATTCTTTTACAGTTCATTTGACAAAGTGGTTTTATTGTATTTTTTAACTGAGTATTTGCTAAAGATATTCTTACTGCTATGAAATCACTATAGGTACACTGTAAAAAATACTAACTCGTTTTATATTTATAGCTTCCTTCCTGTTGTTATTGTTATTATTATTATTATTTTACCCGTAAGGCAACTGAGTCTGAGGGCATGTAAGCAGCCTACACACGCTCTAAATCCCCATCTTGGGCTTTTCTCAGGATTCTTCTCCTACTAGAATGAGGCGTTGTTACACTACCTACTATTTGTAGCTCCTGGGTTACTACCAATAGCCTAGGCTTGGGAAACTACTGAAAGCATTTTGCTTTAAAAACAAAAGGGTATTGGGGCACCTGGCTGGATCCATCAATAAAGTGGGTGGCCCCTGATCTCAGGGTCATGAATCAAGCCCCACAGTGGGCATGGAGATTACTTAAAAAATCATCATCATCATAATAATAACGTAAAAATTTTAAAAAATGGTGTTGTGTTTGAAACGGCTAGGTCTATCATACAGTGTACTTTTACCTTCAGGAGAGCAAAGAGGAAAATGAGGTATTGAGAAGGCAGGGTAGGAAAAATCAACTATTTCTTTAAAATTTCATTTCAACTGCTAAGCTATAAAAGCTTCTTGTAATTGCTCCAGTAACAATAACAAATGATTTGGAGGATATTAAACAATTAAAATATCAGTGCCATACTTAAGGGCTTAAAAAAAAACAAACTAGGAGGAGGATTTATCTCAAAGCATTATTTAATTTACAAAATGTTCACTCTAGCAATACCAATAAAAGGGAATAGAAGATTCTGGAAGGATGGTGGCGTCAGTGGCAAGCACAGTTTTGGGATCTTCTCAAGTCTCTCTGTAAAAACACAGAGCAAACAGATAACAAAACAAAAACCCAGAACTAGGTGATAACCCCCAAATGCAAGTGGGAGGAGGAAAACCACCAATAGCCATATGACCTATGTATTATGGGTCTCTTGTGTGGAAAAATCATGGGGCAGCAATGGGGTGCTTCACAAACCTGAGAGTAACAGTGGAAGCAGTGAAGAGAGTTACAGCCATAAAAAGGGCTATTCCTCACAAAGGCCCTATTTTTTAAATGCTAAGGAAGCCAAGCATGAGAGAAGTGAGAAAGAAGCAGTGGAAACTGGGAAGGGTTTTGCCCCCTCCAACAGCAGGCGGGGACAGGGACCAGAAATACAAAGGTCTGAAGGGGCTGGAGCAGTCTAGACCTCAGTCTAGACCCCATACTCTAGAAGTGAACCAGAAAGGGCTCCTTTCTGAGACAGGACCCACAATAAAGAGAAATTCCAAGGACTGGAATCAAATCTGAGAAGGACAGAAATAAGAGGGACAAAGGAATGAGAAAGGCCAAATAAAAGCAGGCCAGGAAATCTCAGAAAGCAAGCCACCACGTTTCTAAACACTACCTGAAAAGGAAAGAAGGGGGAGCTCTGTGAAGTTAGGTTGGCTATATGAACTGAGCCACCTTTGGAACAACGCATATAAAAATAAGAAAAAAAAAAGCCAAGGCCCCCCAAATTACTATAAGAAACAAAGAGAACAGGCACAGAATAGTGTCCTATAGACAACAAAAGAATGGTAAGAAGGTGTGCTCAACTAGAAAAACAATCACTATTTCAAAACAAAATAAAATCAGAATTTGAAAAACTCAAAAGGTAGCAAAAATTTTTTGAAATTAGAAACAAAAGAAAAATCACTTTAGAAGTGAAGACTAACCAAAAAAGAACACATTATCAAAAACATAATAATGCCCCCAAAGAAATAAAAGGTAAGGGGCGCCTGGGTGGCTCAGATGGTTAAGCGTCTGCCTTCGGCTCAGGTCATGATCCCGGGGTCCTGGGATCGAGTCCCGCATCGGGCTCCCTGCTAGGCGGGGGAGCCTGCTTCTCCCTCTGCCTCTGCCTCTCTCTCTCTCTCTGACTCTCATGAATAAATAAAACATTAAAAAAAAATTAAAAAAAAGAAATAAAAGGTAAAAGGCAGAAAAAAGATTAAAGTTCTAAAGCTAATGTAACAAACACTATGTGTCAACTATACTTCAATCAATTTTTTTAGGGGAGCCTGGGTGGCTCAGTCGGTTTTAAGTGTCTGCCTCCAGCTCAGGTCATGGTCTCAGGGTCCTGGGATCGAGCCCCACATTGGCCTCCCTGCTCAGCAGGGTGTCTGCTTCTCTCTGTCACTCTCCTTCTCTGCTCTCTCTCTCTCAAATACATAAAAAGTAACATCTTAAAAAAATTTTTTAATTAAAAAATAAAAATAAATGAACAACAACAACAAAAAGTTGGGAGAGAAACTGACCAATATTGAAGACAGGTAAAGAAGACAAAGCATATGGATTAACAGGAGAAGTCCCTGAAGAAGAAAACCAAAGCAAAAAAATAGAACAAATACTAAGGAATATAACTGAGAAAACACTCCTGGGAGGGAGAAAAAAAGTCCTGAAACCCTATACTGAAAGAACATACCACCAGCCTAGGAATTCCAAGTCAGAATAACCAACATTATTCTAGCAAGATTACTGTATTCTAAGGAAAAAAAAATCTTATAAACATCTAGGCGAAAAGAACATATGGTTTATAAAGGAGAGAGAACTAAATTATCTGGATTTTTTTTTTTTTGACAGCAACACTTTATGCCAAAAGAAAATGGAATAATATATTTAGATACCTGAGGAAAAACTGTGACCAAGGATTTTATATTCAGAAAAACTCACCTTCAAACCTATAAAGGTCACAGACGAGCTACTATCTATATAGAAGGACTTAAAAAGTACTATTCCCCTGAGCCTTTTCTATTTGATTCCATTCTTTGCAATGTCTCCTCAATGCGGGGCCTGTCCCAGAAGGAAGCACTCTCTGGTTGGGTTCTAGCATACTGGGGTCTAGAATCTACTAGGGAAGGAGATTTAGAGGATCCAAATGACTAGACAGGGGTGGATGTAAGGACCTACGGAGAGCACTAAATATAGTGACTTACAGAACTAAGAAGGAGAGGCTGTTAAATGTAATGGCTATGTCATCTTGGAATTACAGAGTATATCATTTTTAAAGAGGGAGAAGAGAGATACCATAGATTAAAAAGTTGTGGCTTTTTAAAACTATTTTTTGGTAATCATCAACCAGTACTCATAACAGTATTTTTGCTCTGAGTCTGTCGTATCTATAATATGATAAAGCATGTGAGATCAGGGCTCTCTAATTCACCCTCTGAGTCCTTGAGAACCCGGATTCTCAGTGTGGAAGAAGACAGATAAAGTTGCAAATTCAAGAGCTTAGGTTAAAACTAGATAGTCCAGAATTTGAACAAGGAATATTAAGATGAAGTCACAAGGTATTTTATTCTTAAATATATATGTATATTCTAGCCCCATTTACTGCAAAGTCTTAAAAAAAAAAAAAAAGATCATCAAAGGGGTGCCTGGGTGGCTCAGTCGATTAAGGGTCTGCCTTCAGCTCAGGTCATGATTCCAGAGTCCTGGGATCAAGTCCCACATCGGGGTCCCTGCTCAGCGGAGAGCCTGCTTCTCCCTCTCCCTCTGCCCCTCCCCCTACTCGTGCTTTCTCTCGCTCTCTCTCTCAAATAAATAAAATCTTTAAAAACAAATGATCATCACCATGGTAACAATGAGCATTCCTAGCATCCAAACTGATCTAGAAATTCCATTTTCCATTAAAAGAAGCCAGAGCTTCTGGCAGAAATGGCCGATATGAAGTGTGGGTGAAGAGATGTCCAAGATGAGCCTGGAACACCTTAACATACCAAATAGCAGGGAAGCTACCAAAAACGAGGGTTTGTCAAAAGAACTCAGGAAACTCGAAGAAGTTCCCATTAACAAAGACTGGATGACCTAAGCTTTGAGATAAGAATTGTAATGAACCAAAACCCATGAAATATGTTCAAATCCATGAGCTCAAAATGAAATGAAAATGGGGGTGGAGGGGTGTGGGTGGGGAGAACCAGTTAACTGGTCATCTTCTGAGAAAGAACCAATTCATTATCTTGAAAATTGGGTAAATAAAAGTTAAGAATCAATCATCTATCCTACTTTCCTATATGAACAGTACTACTGGGCAACCAAATAGTAGATAAGAGAGGGCATCAACTTACAATTTTTACCAGCTAAAAACTGAAAACAAAATAACAGAATTTCACATTACCATTTTGTGACCCCTAAGGATTTGTGGGATCTGAGCGGTGAGCATCGATAGCTGCACAAATCAAAAAAGAACAAAGACCAGACATCTCGGTATCATGGGCCTCTTGATGTAAGAACATAACACTAGCTATAGTCTTGCTGAAAGGATTGAACCTGAATCTGATCACACTTCAGGATCCAGCTGCCAGTTTGCGGGGAGTTCAGAGGACAGAGGAGCATGTTGAATTGCACCATTAGCGTGCAATCACCAAAAACTAGATGCAGGTCAAAGGTCAGGCTTCTTCATCAGATTCATTGTTAAGGACAAGAAAACAATGGAGGAGGAACCTACAGATTACAAAAGACTTACAAGACATATTAAGTTCTTTAAGCTAGCAAGACTAAGCTATAGTGTCTAGAAATGCATGCTGGGGTGATTAAAACCATGAAGAACAGCAAGGAAGGAAGTATTCGAAGAGTGGGAGTAGTGGTTACTTTAAGAGGGAGGGAGGGGTTAGCAGGGGATGCAGCACATGGAAGAGTCTGGGAAGGCTGGCTAAGTTCTGTTTCCTGACCTGGGTGGTGGTTAGAGGGTATTCCCTTCACTGAACTTCCTTCCCTGTTTAGCATGTTTTATAATTTAAAAAAGGGTGTTTTTAGATGACTCAAACCTAATTCTTCAGGAAAAGTTAAGTCTCAGTTTAAGATTTTGGCATCAGTGGACTAAATAATGTTCCTTTCCCTTAGTAAAATGTGTCTGCCGCCATGAAAATGATCAATTTAGCCAGGCACACTAAGCGGAACAATTCCTTTTAACAAAGCAGCGTATTTCATTATAATCTGACTTGGCTGCCAAAATTATGAGATCAAAGGAGGAGTTATCCTCAGTCAAAAGTCCATGAGGAAAAATGGGTAAATGTTTAACTGACACAGTCAGGAATTAATTTGTGTTTATGTAAAATAATTTTAATTAATAAAACTTTCCAATGTCTCTAAGTCTGGCTCAGTCCACAGAAAATAAGGAGGGTAGTGTGGGTCTCCAAGCTCTGCACCTGACATGCACAAGACTGCGTGCAACTGACCGAGGGAGCACCTTCACTTCTTTCTGCTCTCAGTGCATTACTCCCCATCTGTACTTACGGTAGTCTTTCAACATATTTTGGGCCAGGATTAAGAATTGATCCAAACTAGTAATTACATTTTAAGGCTAAGAAGAACATAATCAAGAATAAGAAGTATTTAATATACATTAAAAAGTATCCCAAAGCCTGGTTTCACACCTAATCTACTTTTGGAATCTAAATGAGGGAATGTAAAGAACTTAAATATCTTTCATGTTGTTTGTGTAACTACATAAAAAAGACTTTCTTAAGAGGGTTCGACTAGACAGAACATACCTTCTGACCTTGGCTTGGAAATAAGCACTTTACTTATCGCAAAACTTTACTATTTCCCAATATCTGTTACATATCCCATTTTCTATGTATAACCTTTGGCATTTTCTATGTATAACCTTCCACTATAATATGCCATTCATGCTAGCAGTTTTTTCTCTCCTTTTGAGGGAGGGAGAGGACTTGTGGATCAATGGCATTCACAGAATGCCACAGAGCAGATGTGACAACTGTCAATAAGCACGCACACATGCACACCCATACAAAAGAAGAAGACAATACAGTACAAGGTCTCTGATATAAAGGCTTACAAGAGGCTTATCTATAGGTACACTTTCATGTCACTCCATCAGTGTATAATCCAATGGACAATCGAAACTGCTCTGACTTTCTGCTTTTCAAGCCCCTACACACACACTCTCTTTGGGAGCAGTAGGTGGGTCTCACTGGCCTGTGTGCATGCCACACCCTGGGAGCTTACCATAACCGTGCAGTCCTCTGAGCCACTGGCAATGACTTGATCGTTATGTGGGCACCAGTCTATGTCAAGCACTGGTCCTGTGTGGCCACATACTGTGGGGTAGGATTTGTCGATCCGACCAGTCTGAAAGAAGAGAGAAACAAATCTCCTGTAAGTAACACCAACACCACAGAGTTTATGTGTTTTCTCAAACCCATTTTTCTTTTGTTACCTCCACCCCAAACTCTCCAGTGTCTACATATGATGACATTCACATCGGTCAGTGTCAACTAGTAGGAACTGTCAACTTGCATGTCTAGAAATAGCTACTGCCAAGGACACTCCGCCAAATTATAAGGATCCAGATTTCTAGAACCACAAAGGTATTATTTAATCAACTGCATTAATAGACACAGCAAACGAAAATACAAAATCTTGGGCGCCTGGGTGGCTCAGACGGTTAAGCGTCTGCCTTCGGCTCAGGTCATGATCCCAGGGTCCTGGGATCGAGTCCCGCATCGGGCTCTCTGCTCCTTGGGAGCCTGCTTCTCCCTCTGCTTCTCTCTCTCTCTGTCTCTCATGAATAAATAAATAAAATCTTTAAAAAAAAAAAAAAAAGAAAAGAAAAAAGAAGAA
>NW_027680794.1:0-375 GCF_054177405.1 Leptonychotes weddellii
TTCTCAAAGTTCTCTGGGGCTACCTGTGACATTTTAAGGAGGTCTGGAAAGTGAAAACTGTCATCATAATAAATCTAATATTTTATTTGCCTTCTTCACTTCTATTCTTTCATGAATATGAAAAAGTCATTAATTTTGGAGCCTGCATTGCAACTAACCTTGTTAAGTTTTGATGCAGTTTCAAAGAAGAGTGTCTGCAATTATCTAAAAAGGCAATTAAAATATCCCCCTTTTCCAACTACATGTGTGTGAGGTCTTATTTCCTTCATATACTTAAACTGAAGGAACATGTTGTAAAGAATTGAAGGCAGAGGTCAGGATCCAGTGTTCTTTTATAAAGGCACATATTATTGAGGTTTGCAAAAATTTAAAACA
>NW_027680795.1:0-375 GCF_054177405.1 Leptonychotes weddellii
TCCGCGTCTCTTCTGAGAGTCAGAGCAGAAGTGTCCGTTTCCAAACCTCTGTCTCAGAACAGAGAAATCGCAGTCTGTTCTTCAGTGAGCTCTCCAGGCCACACTGTCTCCATTTTTGTCTGTGGTGCTAAAAACCACAGTGTCCTGGGTTGTGCACCCCACAGCAGCGCTCCCAGCTGTCGCTTCCAGGGCCGGACACGTCTCTGCCCTTTGTACTTCTAAAACCACAAGCTGCCCCCGTTTTGCCCGCCTGTCCCTGTAGCTCCAGGTTTCAATCTGGGGGGCTTGCCTAAAGTCTTTTCCCCGCCACTACTGGTCTGTGTGTCTGTGCCTGGTCCCCAGAGTGGGAGGCTTTTGCCTTCCTGAGCAAGATCA
>NW_027680796.1:0-375 GCF_054177405.1 Leptonychotes weddellii
CACACCCCTTCCCTCTAGAACCCTCAGTTTGTTTTTCAGAGTCCATCGTCTCTCAAGGTTCATCTCCCCCTTCGATTTCCGCCCCCTTCATTCTTCCCCTCCTGCTATCTTCTTTTTTTTTTTTTTTTAACATATATTGCATAATTTGTTTCCGAGGTACAGATCTGTGATTCAACAGTCTTGCACAATTCACAGCACTCACCATAGCACATACCCTCCCCAGCATCTATCACCCAGCCACCCCATCCCTCCTACCCGCCCCCCACTCCAGCAACCTTCAGTATGTTTCCTGAGATTAAGAATTCCTCATATCAGTGAAGTCATATGATACATGTCTTTCTCTGATTGACTTATTTCGCTCATCATAACACCCTC
>NW_027680797.1:0-375 GCF_054177405.1 Leptonychotes weddellii
TAAGATTATCCCCTCAAATAAGGAGGCCTCCTGATAAGGGGGTGCCTGGACTTGGAATGCAGATATGCATCCCTGGAGCAGGTCCAGGGAGGCCTGAGTCCTTAAAGGCAAGTCCCTCAGACAACTGTGATATACCGAGTTTTTACATTGAGGCTGCAGTGAGGACATTACCCTCTTTCCATGAAGCCTGCCTCGCAAAGCCTGGAGGCAACCTTCTCACTAATTTGACGTGAAGAGGCCCTGGGCATCAGCCCCCTCAGGAAAGATATGGCCTTTGGACGATGGGTGTTGGCAAGATCAGCAATGCTCTGGCAGATGTCTGTGTTGGTGAATACCTCATGGTGGGCACTAATGTATCTGTGTTGTTGAATACCC
>NW_027680798.1:0-375 GCF_054177405.1 Leptonychotes weddellii
AAGCCTTCCCTTCTAGAAAACTGGCCGGATACTTATGTTGTTCGGTCAGAGTTGTTTGTCTTGGGGCCCAGGGGGCTCGGCCTTTTGAACTTGCTTTGAGAGCCCTGCAGCCAGACTGTGGGAACTTTCCCTGTGGGACCCACTGTCCCCAAGACCGTAAAGGCTGCTGGGAACGACTGCAAAGGAGCATGGTCCGCGGCCCCCCTCTGCACCTCACTGCTGCCACGTGGCTGGGGCCCTCTCCACACAGCTGGGGCCTCATGTCTCCCCTCTGCCCTTCGCTGCCCCAGAAGCCAACAGGGGTTTGGTCCACAGGCGCGCCTAAGGGCAGCACCTCTTCCCCCCACGCCCAGGGCAGGGTCAGAAGCCCGTGCC
>NW_027680799.1:0-375 GCF_054177405.1 Leptonychotes weddellii
GTAGCCTGGCATCCATCTCCGTGTCCGTTGGGGCTGACACGAGAGCAACGCTGGCCTTCTGTCCTCCACCGGCTTCTGACATCCAGTAGCCAAAGCTCCGTGTGGCCACCCCCGCCCCCCGCAGCCCCTCTTCCCTGAGGCCTGGCTTGCCATAATCCTGTTGTCAGCAACTGTGGGGGCCAGAACGCCGTGCTTACCAACAGCACTCAGAGCAGCCGAAAAAGAACAATGCATGACTCAGAGTTCCACGCTTCTGTTGTGGGTTCTAATTTTAGGCCATTGTTCCATTCCTCCCTTTGCCTTTCCCAGAATTCTAACGGGTAGGGGCAGGCCAGCCCGCCAAGATGGAGACCAAGAAGGGGTGGAATATAGGGC
>NW_027680800.1:0-375 GCF_054177405.1 Leptonychotes weddellii
TATATATATATATGTGTGTGTGTATATATGTACACACATACACACACACATATATATGAATGTACACACATACACTCACATATATATGTATATACACACATATATGTATGTACACACATACAGACACTCACATATATATGTACACACATATGTATGTACACACGTACACACACTCACATATATATGTATGTACACACATACACACACTCACATATATGTGTACACACATACACACATATATGTACACATATGTATGTACACACATACACACTCATATGTATGTACACACATATATGTACACACATACACACTCACATATATATGTATGTACACACATACACACACATATATATGTATGTACACACATACACACAC
>NW_027680801.1:0-375 GCF_054177405.1 Leptonychotes weddellii
CTCATTTATTAGATGAGGTAACTTCAGACATTTCTGGATTGATCCTCTACCCCCTAATAATTCTATTAAATTTTTTTGCCCTATCTTCTGAGAGAAGACATCTTATTTGTTATTTATTCATTTATTTTTTTTTTTATTTTATTTTTTTTCACAGTCCCCACTCATTTATTTATTTATTTTTTTTTTTAATTTTTTTTTTTATTCTTATGTTAATCCCCATACATTACATCATTAGTTCTAGATGAAGTGTTCCATGATTCATTGTTCGTGCACAACACCCAGTGCTCCATGCAGAACGTGCCCTCCTTAATACCCACCACCAGGCCAACCCATCCTCCCACCCCCCTCCCCTCTAGAACCCTCAGTTTGTTTTTC
>NW_027680802.1:0-375 GCF_054177405.1 Leptonychotes weddellii
TCATGTCCCTTTGATAAAATAACTACCTATAGAAACATCCTGGTATAAAATACTTAGCCTTTATTTTTTTTTATTTTATTTTATTATGTTAATCACCATACATTACATCATTAGTTTTTGATGCAGTGTTCCATGATTATTTGTTTGCGTGTAACACCCAGTGCTCCATTCAATACATACCCTCTTTAATACCCATCACCAGGCTAACTCATCCCACCACCCCCTTCCCCTCTAGAACCCTCAGTTTGTTTCTCAGAGTCCATAGTCTCTCATAGTTCATCTCCCCCTCTGATTCCTCCCCTTCATTTTTCCCTTCCTACTATCTTCTTTTTTTTTTTTTTAAACATATAATGTATTATTGTTTCAGGGGTACAG
>NW_027680803.1:0-375 GCF_054177405.1 Leptonychotes weddellii
TATGGTATAAACGTCCTTTGCTTACTCATTATTAACCAAAAGTATTCACAATAGACTGAATATTTATGCTCCACATAAGCCCTGAATTTATATGTTGAAATCCTAACCTCCACGGTTACCACCTACTTTTGGAAGGTGACTAAGTCATAAGGGCAGAGCCCCCACGAATAGGACTCCAGTTCTTACAAAGAGGCTCCAGAGAGCTCCCTATTTCCTTCCTCCATGTGAGGACAGAGCAACATGACACCGTCTATAAACCAGGAAGCAGACTCTCACCATACACAAAATCGACCAGTGTCTTAGTCTTCCTGGCCTCCAGAGAAATAAGTATTTGTTGTTTATAGGCCACCCAGTTTATATTGCTTTTGTTATAGC
>NW_027680804.1:0-7462 GCF_054177405.1 Leptonychotes weddellii
GGGGGGGGGAGGTGGCTACTTACTTCACTGCTCCTGAGATTGCCCCCCCATAAATAATTTCACATAAAGAATCTAAGAGAAGCTGGTCTAGGAGCCGCCTACCCTGAGAAAGTGGGCTGAGAAAGGTGTAACGCATTATGGAGGGAAATGAAGGCAAGCTCACACCATATCCAATCAGGCTTTTTCTGAAAGGTCAGGACATTCTGTCTGGGTCCATTTGTGTTTTTGATTCTGCCGTTTCACTATTCAGGAACACAATGTAACTGTCAGTCTCCACGACAGTTCCTGGCTCCGCTGGCTCCACGGCTCTGGGGGTAACGTACAATATTTCACATCCGCAGAACAATCCGGCGTCTGCGTGGGCAAACCATATGATGACCACGGGGAGCAATATGGTCACACCCTACTGAGCACTCTTGAGGAGGCTCTGTAAAGAACTACATCTGAAAAAGAATAAGGCTCTGCTCTTCTGTGCTTTTGCGGACTTGCCAAATAGCATTTTAATGCTAAGTTTCCATCAGCAGAAGTCAAATGCAAATGTCCGTCCCTCTGCCCCATCACCGTAGAAAAAGACAGCTTTACTGCTATGCAAAGCATTTGCATCCGGGGAGTTCGGAAGGGGACAGATATTAGAAATAGTTTAGCACATTAATGATGGCCTTGTTGGATTTCCCCCGTGTGTGTTTTGTTGTATTATTTATTTTTCTTCCCAAACAAAACCAGACACCAGCTCAAATTTATAAGGGCAAAGGATGGGTTCTGGGAGTCTAGGGAGAGCAGAGAACCAATATTCTGTCTAACATAATTTTTAACCAGTGAGATCGGACCTGAGCTCTGGAGAATTAAATGCATATGGTACATTTTCAAAGGCTTTGGCCCAGAATACTACTTTTTTAACCAGCTGATTGATTTAAGTTACAGTCCAGTCTGTTGCTTCACTCGGAGGAAGATTCAGTAAAGATATTACTTACAGAAAATGACAACAAAGAAACAATAAAGAAAAGAAAAAGCTTATCTTCTTAGGCACACAGATCAGTCCATTTCCCTTCTATCCAATATTTATTCTTTTTTTTAACATTTAAAAAAAATTTTATTTATTTATTTATTTGAGAGAGAGAGAGCACGAGCAGGGGGAGGGGCAGAAGGAGGGGGAGAAACAGACTCCCCGCTGAGCAGGGAGCCCAAAGGGGCTCAATCTCAGGACCCTGGGATCATGACCTGAGCCTAATGCAGATGCTTAACCGACTGAGCCACCCAGGCGCCCTCCAATATTTATTCTTATTGCTGGATTTCCAATTTCCATTCTTTCTTTATCCAGATATCATCATGAATTCATTTTTTTCAGTGAATTTATTTTTTAAGATTTAAAAAACTTGTTTCTAGTTCTATGTTCATAACACACACGGTGATTATGTTTATGCCTATTCTGTGAGAACATGGGATGATGATTATGTGTTCTTTCTTTCTGCTTGGCTGCCATCTATGATAAGGGCCAGTGAGACTTAACCGCAAATGATGTCCCTTTGGTTTAAGAGTGCATTTTGGTGTTTTTCTCAAGCAGTATTCTATCGTCTGATGTTACAGGATTTTGTCACTCAAATTTTAATTTTAGTGAATCAGTGAAAGCACAATGTTAAAAACTGACTCTGGAGAAGATGGAAAACCATCCAATTTCCCTAATTTGTCTCTTGTCCTGAAATTCTACTTCACATTGCCCTACAGTGGATACATCCATTGCCTTTACTATTGATGGAAAGTACCAGTCTCAGCGAACCTAGGTTTTTGTCTAAATTGACAACTCGATACTTGATAGAGATTATAGCAAAGAGTATTGAAAGAGTATAGTAAGACTTGGTCGGAAAAAGTAAATGAGATCTCCGATTGTGAAGAAGCATTACACCTGTGACGGGCTGAATCCTGCTAAGGATAACCATCCTACTTTCCTACGACAGGGCTTGTCATCACAGCTGAAGTTAAATACTAGGTTTGAGTGGCTTGGTTGCAGTGCATATAATCCAGGCTTTAACAGCGCAAAAGCATAAGGGCCAGGCCCAGAGCAGTATAGTTGCAGGATAGGGGTTGTGCTGGAGACTGTAGTCAGCCTAGCCCCTGCCCCCCGAGTGCCAGCCTGTTGCCAGGTAGAAGTGACAATTCTAGGACTTTTGTCAGATTTCCCTTTCTTTTCCCAAAGACATTACCCGTCACGATGTACTAACGAACGATGTCCGTGAGCTTCATTCAACCTGCTGGATGTCAGTATGTGATCTGGGGACATATCAGATATGACTCTTCTTAGCTCTTAATGACATCGTTTATTTATGTGAAGTCTTGGGTTGGGTTGAAAGTTATACGGCAAAATGGTGAGTTTAAAGAAATTGAATGTCTTCTCCAGGAGGCAATAAAGGAACTGGGCTGTTCAACAGCTTCTTTGAGATCTTTACCATAAAGCTTCCTAAGTCATTTAAAGTACACACACTCAATTACGAATTCCCATAATATCAACATGGGGTAGACTGCTGGTTATCTCCTTAAACCTCTTTCCCTTTTCCCCTGGGTACATAACTGTGTAGCTAGAGTCTGTCTTTCCCACTCTCCCTTGCAGTTAGATGTGATCAGGTTCTCCCTGATAGAATGCCGAAGGATCTGATGTGTGCCATCTCAAGGTCTGGAGCTTTAGGCATTGGGCTGCTTTGTCCACATCCTCTTTTTTCTTTTCTACTGGCTGAATCTAGACATGGTGGCAACCCAGTTTCAACCATGATAACCATGCCGGAGGAGTAATGAAGCAACATGGAGGGTTCTGAGTGTCTGAAACCTGTTCAGAGCCTAACTGTCCCTCAGACCTACACCTAGACTCACTGCAGAAATGTTATCAGAGAGAAATAGCTTCTAGCTTTTTAGAATCACTGTACTTTGCAGCTAACATTACTCCAAAGATCACGTTCAAGTACATCCCTTTTAAAGAAAGTTATAAAAATATATTTTAACCCCAAATAGAAATAATTTGTGGTTAATGTATATCACTGTTTTCCTCCATTACCATATACAATTGAAAACAGATTATAGTCCTTCAGGAAGGGGAAAGTCCTATAAATGAGCAACTCTGTTTTACAAAATGCTGAGCATCTAAACTAATTTTATCAAATATGACTCATACTTGTTTTCTTATATAAATTTTATAATGTAGTAATATCTGCTTATCCTTTTATTTCTAATAAAAATGAACAATTTACTTAAGATATTTCCCTGAAGGCTGTCAAATAGAAGCTCAGTATAAATTTATTCAGTTGTTTTTAGTGACTGGCTTTATGTCTGGCAAACAGTTGAAGGGATGACTTACAATGTTTTTCTGACCAGATCAGAGACTGTTCTTGTTTGCCATCAAGTAATTCGGGAATCAAGAGGAATGGAACCAGCCACTTTAGACATAATTTTATTTCTTTTCACTCTTCTTATGCCTTTGGTTCCTACCAGTTCACTATCTTTCCTAAAATGAATATCAGGTGCCAAAGGGCAAGCATGGAGGAGTCAAAATGAGTATTCACCAATTAAAATGGCAGGGCCTTTCACATCTAATTCACATTAGAACAAATGGAGACCTATCATTCTAATCATGACTGACCATCTCAGAATGAAGAGCCATGAGGTGCTACCTTATCCATCTCCTCTCCACAAACTCCCTCCCCCCACCCCACCTGGTACATAAACAGTATGTAATTGTTACATTGAAGAAGCTCAACAAATGATATGAGGTAGATGATGTGGGCAAACAATGATAGCATTCAACCACTGTATTAATTGACTGTGTTCTGTATGTTACGTGTGTCAGTCTGACAGAAACTGCACCATTCAGATTCTATGCAAGGGGCCCTGATGGCCTAGCATAGGATGCTACTTCTTGTCAAATCCCCGCTCTTAACTGTTTCCCAGAATAAAACATTATTCATGCCCATGCTCTGTCATTGAAAGTATGAGCAGATGCTTTATTTCCACCCACCTTCAACAAAGGCATCAATTAGAACATCTTTTCCCAGGTTAGAATGGTTTGATGACCATAGGCCATGATGAGTTTTTCTGTTTCTTTTCAATATTGGAAACAGGAGGTGAGGAAACTCATCCCATCTAGAATTTGTTGAAACTCCTTTTCAAACTGCTTTCTTCAAGTCCATTCTTAGTCTCTCCAATCCCTCCTGGTTCTATCAGAACTAGACCTTTGTTGAGAGTTTTTATCGTAAATAAATGTTGAATTTTGTCAAATGTGTTTTCTACCTCTGTTGGTATGATCATGTTTTTTATCCTTCATTTTGTTGATATGGTATATTGCATTGACTGATTTGCAGATGTTAAACCATCCTTGTATCTCTGGAATAAATCCCACTTGATTGTAGTGTATGATCCTTTTAATGTATTGTTGAATTCAGTTTGCTAATTTTTTTAAATTAAGTATGCTCTATACCCAACATGGGACTTGAACTCACAACCTAGAGGTCAAGAGTCTCATGCTCTACTGACTGAGCCAGGCAGGTGCCCTCAGTTTGCTAACATATTATTGTGGAGTGTTGCATCTATTTACATCAGAGGTATTGGCCTGTTGTTTCTTTTCTTGTGGCATCTTTGTCTTGTTTAGGTATAGGGTAATGTTGGCCTCATAAAACGAGTTTGGAAGAGTTCCCACCTTTTCTATTTTTTGGAAGAGTTTGAGAAAGATTGGTATTAACTCTCCTGTGAATGTTTGGTATAATTCACCAGTGAAGCCATCTGGTCCTGGACTTCTGTTTATTGGGAGGTTTTTGATTACTCACTCAGTAACCTTACTAGTAATCAATCTGTTTAGATTTTTTATTGCCTCATGATTCAGTCTTGCTAAGTTTATGCATTTGGGAATGTATCCATTTCTTCTAGGTTGTTTAATTTGTTGGCATATAATGGTATCAGTTGTAACATCTCTTCTTTCATTTTTGATTTTATTTTTTTTGAGTCCTCTCTTTTTCCTTGGTGAGTCTAACTAAAGGTTCATCAATTTTGTTTATCTTTTCAAAGAACCAGCTCTTAGTTTCACTGATCTTTTCTATTGTATTTTTAGTTTCTATTTCATTTATTTCTGCTCTGGTTTTTATGATTTCCTTCCTTCCACTAACTTCAGGCTTCATTTGGTCTTTTTCTAATTCCTTGAGGTATAAAGTTAGACAGTTTATTTGAGAATTTCCTTGTTTCCTGAAGTAAGCATTTAGTGCTGTAAACTTTCCTCTTAGAACTGCTTTTGCTGCATTTTGGTGTGTTACATTTCTATTTTTGTTTGTCTCAAGTATTTTCTGATTTCCTTTTTATTTTTTTTCTTTGACTCATGGGATGTTCAGTAGCATATTGTTTAATCTTCACATATTTGTGAATTTTCCAGTTTTTTTCATGTAACTAATTTCTAGTTTCATATCATTGTGGTCAGAAAATTCCAATGATGTTTTTCATAGAAAATGATAGACACCTACTGTATACTATGTATAATTTCTTTTACATGTGGAATCTATACATACATACATAAATACCAAGCTCACAGATACAGTGAACAGACTGATGGTTGGCAGGGGTGGGGAATGTGGAGTGGAAAAAATGGGTAATTTGGTGCTTTTTAGTTTAAATAAATTGAATAATAATAATAATAAAGAACCAGATCTCTGGCTAAATCCTCAGCACTTTTCATTGATATAAAGTTCCCAATTCTATACTTAAAACTACGAAAAAATACTATGAATTACTATTTTGATAAAAGTCTAAAGTAGATATTTTCTCTACTTCAGCAAAATTGAAATGTCTATTCAGAGCAACAAATATCTACCAATTAAACAAATTCTATCAACTTTGAGGATGGATGTTGTGGCAAAAGATTACTTTCAGTTTCAAAAAGTCCTCCTTCTAGTTAACCCTCACCAGAGTTTCACACACAGTGGCCTTGCCCTGGCTTGTGCAAGAATGTAAGAGTCAGAGATGGGCTTGGGAAATGAGTAGCTCTAAATTCAAACCTCTGTTATAAAACCCATCAGGTGGGTAATCTTGAGGAGTGCAATGAACCCTTTCTACTCCCAGCTTCCTTCTTTCCTGTGTACCTGTGTAAGAGTGAGCAGCAATAATTTCTACCTCATGAGGTTGCCATGAGTCATCAAGGAGATCCCCTAAGTCAGGAGCCCAGCACAGAGACAGGCAATTATTATGAGAGCAATGCATATTGCTTCCCACCTCCTGCCAGATTAATTAGTCATCCTTCCTCAGTAGAGTCTTGGTGAGATTGATTATCCTTGGCCTTCTCATTTCATTTGTGGAAGCACTAAGTACTAGATGTTTCCATTTCTTCTACATTATAGAACAGATAATAATAAAAAGCAAAGCTAAGACTCAAATTCATAGCCTAGCCTTTCCTGATTTCTAACCCATGCTACTCAGGTTGTGGTTGCCCTTTGGAGGCTGCAGGTAGGAATACTTGTAATCTACCCTAATATAATCGTTCTGATAGGAATTTTTCACTGATGTGAACTCTCTCCTCTACCCGAACTAGCCTCTTTATCTCCCACAAGACATTAAAATTGTATTTTCTTTGTGGTCTTTGCTCATATACCCCATGTGGCTAGAATGACTTTACTTCTCTCTCTGCTTATAATCTTACTAAACTGTCTTTCAATCCACAGCTCACATCCTGCTTCCTTGATAAAGTTCTCCCTAATACTGTACCTGGAGCGATCTCAAGTTCTTGTATGTTCCCAGAGTGCTTATGGGTCGTTATTACTCATCTTACATATAACATTTGCTGTCTTCTATTAAACTAGTGGAGTGTGGCAGACAAACCCTGACCTAGGTGTCAGCAGAGTCCTGGTCCTGATACAAAATATCACACACTCATTGTAACCTTGGTTTCCTTGTCTGTAAAACTGAGGTAATAATACTCAAGTGAATTGCTTTGACATCCAAAAGAAATGTTAAAACATTTTACAAGTAATAAAATGTTATACAAGAGAAGGCACTGTTACTATTACAAGCATATATGTTTTATTGTTTTTCCCCCCTAAAATACCCAGCACAGTGCCCTGAATATAATACCAATAAAATAAGTGAATGCACCAACTAGGAGTTCTGGAGCCTCTTCTGCCAGCCGCAAGATCTTCAGCCTGGCATCGGAATTCTGTTCACTCTTTTGTAAAATGAGAGTTTGTCTGGAGTCTAAACCAATGAGTCTCCACCCAAGGTGTACATTGGAGACACCTGGGGAGGTTTTAAAAAATGCACATGCCTGGGTCCCACCTTAAATCAATCCAGATTCTCTGGAAGTAAGGCTTATGCATAGATATTAAAACCTTACATTTTTAATTTGAAAAATTACAAACTTACAGAAAAGTTGGAAAACTGAATGAAGAACTTTTTTCCCCCATGAATCATTTAGAGCAAGTCACCCACCTAATGGTTCATCACTCCTGAA
>NW_027680805.1:0-375 GCF_054177405.1 Leptonychotes weddellii
GCAGTCTGCTTGAGATTCTCTCTCCCTCTCCCCCACCCCACCCCCTGCTCACACACTCTAACAAAACCTTAAAAAAAAAAAAAAAAATGAATCTTTTTCCTTCATATTTTCAAAAGGAGTAGGGTAAAAAGTATTTGAGAGCAAGGGGGCATGGCTACAACAAGTCTGCATATCTGACCTTCCTTAAAAAAAAAAAAAAGATTCCATTAAGTTAGTGACTGAGAAATCTAAGGACCATGGGAGTGCCTGCGTGGCTCAGTCAGTAGAGCATCTGACTCTTGATCTCAGGTATTGATCTCAGGGTTGTGAGTTCAAGCCCTGAGTTGCGCATGGAGCTTACTTTAAATAAATAAGAAAGAAAAGAAAAAAAAAAAA
>NW_027680806.1:0-375 GCF_054177405.1 Leptonychotes weddellii
TAAGATTATCCCCTCAAATAAGGAGGCCTCCTGATAAGGGGGTGCCTGGACTTGGAATGCAGATATGCATCCCTGGAGCAGGTCCAGGGAGGCCTGAGTCCTTAAAGGCAAGTCCCTCAGACAACTGTGATATACCGAGTTTTTACATTGAGGCTGCAGTGAGGACATTACCCTCTTTCCATGAAGCCTGCCTGGCAAAGCCTGGAGGCAACCTTCTCACTAATTTGACGTGAAGAGGCCCTGGGCATCAGCCCCCTCAGGAAAGATATGGCCTTTGGACGATGGGTGTTGGCAAGATCAGCAATGCTCTGGCAGATGTCTGTGTTGGTGAATACCTCATGGTGGGCACTAATGTATCTGTGTTGTTGAATACCC
>NW_027680807.1:0-375 GCF_054177405.1 Leptonychotes weddellii
GCCAGGGCTCGGGGCTCATAACTTCAAAGTCCTTTTCATGTTTCTAGGCCAGAATTTTATTGCTTTTGGCCAAAGGCCACTCAACATTTACAGAGCACAGCGTGGGCCCGACACAAGCTGAGTCAGTTACGGGTTCGGACCGGCGATCGTGGGTCCCAGTTAGTGGTTCCATCGGAAACGACTTTCACCCGAGCTCGTCCGGTGCCAGGACCCCAGGTGCAGACGCGTCCGTGGGGCCGTTGGACGTGACCTCTCGTTCCCAGGTGTGCTCCCGGCGGAGCCCCAAGGTCACTGCCCCGGAGCTGGTGGCGGCTCCGGGCCCGCAGAGCAGCTGGCACTGGGGGCGGTGCTGGGGGGCGGGAGGTCGGAGCCACG
>NW_027680808.1:0-375 GCF_054177405.1 Leptonychotes weddellii
CTAGAGGCATTTTTCTCATTGCCTGATCAGTACTGTACTTGCTGGTCCTGAGAAATTTTCATAATTCGGATGAGAGGCTGGGTGGTCTCATATTGCACTTCCTGTGGAGGTACTTCTGGAGTGGTGCTCACCATAGCAACTGAGCACTCCAGCTGTGTTATCTGAAAGCAGACTATGCAGGGAAGAGAACATCTCCCTCATCTATATTTCAGGATTATATAAGGTTAAAATAGTAATTGTTAAACAACTATATGGATTATGAGATTCCGCATCAACTTATGAAAAAAGGACATATTTTATGTAATTTCCTACTAGTACGCTAAAGGCTTAAGACTTACGTTCCTGGCAATTCCTTACTTAAGGAATTCTGTCCAA
>NW_027680809.1:0-375 GCF_054177405.1 Leptonychotes weddellii
TTTTTTTTTTTTAAAGATTTTATTTATTTATTTGACAGAGAGAGACACAGCGAGAGAGGGAACACAAGAAGGGGAAGTGGGAGAGGGAGAAGCAGGCTTCCCGCCGAGCAGGGAGCCCGATGTGGGGCTCGATCCCAGGACCCTGGAATCATGACCTGAGCCGAAGGCAGACGCTTAACGACTGAGCCACCCAGGGGCCCCATTCCCAAACTTTTTTAAAAAAAAATTGGTTTGGCTATTCTGGTTTCCACTTACATTTTAGAATCAGCTTGTTGATTTTTATTAAAAAATCTTGCTACATGTTTACTTGAGATTTTACTTGAGATTTCATTGAATCTATAGGTCAGTTTGGGGAGAATTATAATCCTAACAATA
>NW_027680810.1:0-375 GCF_054177405.1 Leptonychotes weddellii
TTGGGCTTTTCCAGAATGTCATATAAATAGAAACATATGAGTCTGGCTTCTTCCACTTAATGCAAGGCTTTTAAAAGTTGCCTGGTTATTGCATTTATCTGTAGTTTGTTCCTTTTTTATGGTTGAGTAGTACCCCACTGTGTGGATGTGCCACAGTTTATTTATTCACCAGCTGATGGACAAAAGAAAATTAGAAAGCAATAAAGGAGAAAAAGAGAAACAAAAAGAAAGCATACTAAATGGAAAATATGAAATAAGAGAGCAAAAATGAGGCCTAATATAATACTATTTATAATAAAGATAAATGGGTAGAAGTCATCAATCAAGATGGAGAATCAGGGCGCCTGGATGGCTCAGTCATTAAGCATCTGCCTT
>NW_027680811.1:0-375 GCF_054177405.1 Leptonychotes weddellii
TTTTTTTTTAAAGATTTTATTTATTTATTTGACAGAGAGAGACACAGTGAGAGAGGGAACACAAGCAGGGGGAGTAGAAGAGGGAGAAGCAGGTTTCCTGCAGAGCAGGGAGCCTGATGCGGGGCTCAATCCCAGGACCCTGGGATCATGACCTGAGCCGAAGGCAGACGCTTAATGACTGAGCCACCCAGGCGCCCCAGCAAAACTCTTGAAATAGGTAGTTGGTACTTGTTATCCTAAGCCCGTTCCTATAAGGCCGTTGCCCCCAACAGTCCACTGAGACTGCTCTTCATGGGAAATGTTGACCTTCATATTGCTAAACACAATGATGGATTCTTGGGTCTTGTCCTACGGGACCTAAGAGCAGCATTGGCA
>NW_027680812.1:0-375 GCF_054177405.1 Leptonychotes weddellii
CCTGAACTCAATTACTTGCAAAGAGTCCTGAGGGAACTCTAAGACCTTATCAATTGAATATTGAACTACCAGACTGATTCATATGTTTAACCCAGTAAGAAAAAGGCAACAACAGACTTGATCTTAACTGTTTTCCTAGCCTCAAAAATTATTTGAGCAAAATAGCACTTAAGGCTAATGGTTGCTCACACATTTTAGTGCACCATGAAAAAAAGCAAACAAAACAAAACAAAAAAACCAAGGGTCACACAGGTATATTTCCGTGTTCCTGTAGTCTATGAAACCCTTCTCTTTTTTTTTTTTTATATATATATTTTTTTATTCTTATGTTAATCCCCATACATTACATCATTAGTTTTAGATGTAGTGTTCCAT
>NW_027680813.1:0-375 GCF_054177405.1 Leptonychotes weddellii
TGTTGAAAAAGAAAACCAAAGCTGGTGGCATCACAATTCCAGACTTCAAGCTCTACTACAAAGCTGTGATCATCAAGACAGTATGGTACTGGCACAAAAACAGACACATAGATCAATGGAACAGAATAGAAAACCCACAAATGGACCCTCAACTCTAGGGTCAGATAATCACCCAGTCTTCAACACAAGACCCAGCACATAGCACAGTCCCCACAGCTCTGACAAAATGACCAAGGGGACTATTATTGATGATAACAAGAGATTAACATAAAATGATCTTGTTCCACAGATATGTCACTAAAGAAAAGTAGAAAGTACACTTAGGCTTTGAAAGTATTTTAAGGATGGGCGCCTGGGTGGCTCAGGTCATGGATC
>NW_027680814.1:0-375 GCF_054177405.1 Leptonychotes weddellii
TGCCAAATGAAAAAAGATAGTCACAAAAGACCATATATTATATTATTCTGATTATATGAAATGTCCAGTACAGGAAAAGCTACAGATACAGGAAGTAGTTTAGGGCTACTTTAGGTTGGTTACTTAGGGCTGGAGGTGAGGGAAGGGAGTAACTAGGTGATAGCTAAAGGGTGTAGGGGTTAATTTTCCTTTTTTTTTTTCCTTTTCTTTTCTTTCCTTTCCTTTTTTTGAGGTGATGAAAACATTCTAAAATTGACTGTTGTGTTGTACTTGTCTGTGAATATACAAAAAACCACAATTGTGCCCTTTAAATGATTGAATTATATGGTATATGAATTACATTTCAATAAAGACATTTAAAAAAGTAAACTGAAG
>NW_027680815.1:0-7462 GCF_054177405.1 Leptonychotes weddellii
GCCCTTGTGATCCAGTAGTTGTTTATCTCTCTTTTTCTCAGCTTCTTTATTTTCCATCATTTGGTCTTCTATATCACTCATTCTCTCTTCTGCCTCATTTATCCTAGCAGTCAGCACCCCCATATTTGATTGCACCTCATTAATAGCCTTTTTGATTTCTACTTGGTTAGATTTTAGTTCTTTTAGTTCTCCAGAAAGGGTTTCTCTAATAACTTCCATGCTTTATTCAAGGCCAGCTAGTATCTTTAAAGTGATGATTCTGAAGTCTAGATCTGACATTGTACTAATATCCGTATTGAGTAGGTCCCTGGCATTCGGTACTACCTCTTGTTCTTTTTATTGAGGTGATTTTTTCCGTCTTGTCATTTTGTCCAGAGGAGAATAGATTAATGAGAGAACAAAATGCTAACAGGGTAACAACGTTCCCAGAAAATATATTCTAAACAAATCAGAAAAGACCTGAAGCACTGGGAAAAGAAAGGGAAAGAGGGAAAAAAGAAAGAGAAAAAAAAAAGAAAAAGATAAAGATAAAAACAAACAAAAACAGAACAAAACAAAACAAAAAAAACAGAATGTGATCAAATATGACCAGGCTGGTATATAGGTCACTGCCACACACTAGATTTTGGGTGTATTTTGGTCTGTTAGAAGAAAGTGCCTCCCAAAATTTTATAGAAAGAAAAACTTATATATGTACAAAAATAAGGGTTGATATGATGAAGGGATGGAATATGACTGTAAAGATGGAAATTATAAGAAATTTTATTAAAGGAATTGATAAGAAGTTGTTTCAAAAAAGAAAGAAGAGGATTAAAAAAAAAAGGAAAAAAAAGGGAGAGAATGTGATCAGGCAGGGGAGTAGGAAAAAACCATACACTAGAGATTTAGGGTATATTTTGATCTGTTAGAAGAAACTATCTCAAAATTTTAAAGAGAGAACAACTCATATATATATGCCAAAAATATGGGTAACTACTATGAAGGGAGAGAATATAACTCTAAAAATGAAAAATAAAAATGAAAAATAAATTTTTTTTAAAAAAAGGGATTGATAAGATGTTGCTTGAAAAAGGGAAAAAGTAAAATTGAAAAAAAAAAAGACAGTTAAAAAAAAAAACTTAACTTTGAAAGACTACAGAATCATGGTAAAAAAGCCATGAATTCTATGTGCATTATTCCCCTAGCGCTGGAGTTCTGCCGTTCTTATTGTTCGGTAAACTTGGTCTTGGCTGGCTGTTCTCGCTGATCTTCTGGGGGAGGGGCCTGTTGCCGTGGTTTCCAAAAGTCTTTGCCAGAGGCGGAATTGCCCCGCCCTTGCCTGGTCCGGGCTAAGTAATTTGCTCGGGTTTGCTCTCCGGAGCTTTTGTTCCCTGCGAGCTTTCCGTGCAGCTTTGGAGGCCGAGGGTGAAAATGGCGGCCTCCCAATCTCCACCTCAAAGGAGCCGAGATCTCGGTCCCGCTCCTCAGTGCGCCCCAGAGAAAAGCCGTCAGTCACTCCCGTCTCCCCGGTCTCCGGCCGCACTCCGTGCTCACCCGGCCTGTGACCAAGCATTTCTATCTCTTGCACCCGACCCCGTGTGGAGTGTCCAAACCCAGCAGATCCCTGTGGTGCGCTCCCACGCCACTCCTCCCGGGGGAAGAAGGTGAGTCTCCCTGGATCTGCCGCTTGTTGGGTCCCTGCTGGAGGAGCAGGGGCCCGACTGTGCCGCGGATCATGGTTTATGGCAATCCCGAGCTGAGAGCCCGCGCCTCGGCTCCGTCTCTGAAGCCAGCTTCCCCACTCTGATACCTGGGAGCTCTGCCGCACTCAGGCACCCCTGGTCTTTCTGTGACCCCGAGGTTCCTGAGACCACACTGTCCCACGGGGGTTCCACTTTCCGCTTAGCCACCGGAGTGTCCTCCCTCAGCAGAGCCGCCTTCTAAAAGTTCGGATTGTGTGCCCCATGGCTCTATCACTTGCCAGAAGCGGCTGACAGAGGCCCCTCCCCCACCGTCTATCCTCCCGAATATCGCCTCGGATTCACTTCTCCGCACGTCCTACCTTCCAGAAAGTGGTCGCTTTTCTGTTCTGAGAGTTGTTGCTCTTCTTCTCTTCAATCTCCTGTTGAGTTTTTAGGTGTTCAGAATGGTTTGACTTCTATCCAGCTGAATTCCTGAGAGGAGACAAAATCCAGGTCTCCTACTCCTCCCCACACAGCACAGTTTTAATGAGTTTAGCATAAGTCTATTCCCAGAGGCTTCTACACATAAGTTTACAAATACTTATGTCTTTTGTGTGTGTGTGATACTGTGATTTTTCTAATTATTCTTTTAAGTTTTTATTTAATTTCTAGTTTAACATATAGCATAGCATAATATATAGCATATATATATATAGTTAACATACGGCATAATATTAGTTTCAGGTACACATTATAGTGGGTCAACAATTCCATACATCACCTGGTGCTCATCACAAGTGCACTCCTTAATCCCCATGGCCTATTTAACCCATCTTTCCACCCACCTCCCCTCTGGTAACCATTAGTTTGTTCTCCATAGTTAAAAGTCTGTTTCTTGGTTTTCCCCCTCTCTCTCTTTCCTCCCTTCATTTGTTTTGTTTCTTAAATTCCACATATGAGTGAAATTATATGGTATTTGTTTTTCTCTATCTGACTTATTTCACTTAGCATAATATTCTAGCTCCATCCACATTGTTGTAAATGGCAAGATTTCATTCTTTTTTTATGGCTGAGTAATATTCCATTGTACGTATATACCATGTCTTCTTTATCCATTCATCAGTTGATGGACGTTTGGTTTGTTTCCGTAATTTGGCTATTGTTGATATTGTAGCTATAAACATCAGGGTGTATGTATCCCATTGAATTAGTATTTTTGTATTCTTTGAGTAAATACCTAGTAGCCCAATGGCTGGATCATAGGGTAGCTCTATTTTTAATTTTTTGAGGAACCTCCATATTGTTTTCCAGAGTGGCTGCACAAGTTTGCATTCCCACCAGCAGTGTAAGAGGGTTTACCTTTCTCTGCATCCTTACCAACACTTGTTGTTTCTTGTGTTAGTTTAGCCATTCTTACAGGTGTGAGGTGATATCTCATTCTGGCTTTGATTTGCATTTCCCTGATGATGAGTGATGCTGAGTATCTTTTCCTGTGTCTATTGGCCATCTGTATGACTTCTTTGGAGAAATATCTGTTCATGTCTTCTGCCCATTTTTTAATTGGATTATTTATTTTTTTTGGTATCATGAGAACCAACTTTTAAATGGACCATACTTTTTAGTGGGTAAAAAACCCCTGACTTCCCTAAGGGTTGAATTGGGCAAGAGAAGTCAGGTCCTGATTACCCTTTGTTTCTCAAGAAATATACTGAACAGGGTGCCTAGGGGCCCAGTTGCTTAATCATCTGCCTTTGGCTTGGGTCATGATCTTGGGGTCCTGGGATCGAGGCCCACATTGAGCTCCCTCCTTGGCAGGGAGCCTGCTTCTCCCTCTCCCTCTGCCTGTTGCTCCCCTTCCTTGTGCTCTCTCTCTTTCTGTCAAATAAATAAATAAAATCTTTAAAAAATAAAATAAAAAAAGAAATACAATGAATAAAGAATCATGCTTCCTTTGTGTAATTTGCTATAGAAAATGTAGGAAGAAAAGGTGGTGTTGTGGCGAGGGGGACCTTTCTGAGTCAGGGCTTGAGTTCATAATATTCCAAATCCTCATGACATTGAAAAGTATTGCCATTTACAGCTGGGCAATGTTAAAGCTCAGAGAAGTTACCTCATCTATCCAAAGTCAGACAGAAGTCTGCCATTGGATAGCTCATTCCTGTGCTGAAGGGGCTGTGACATGCTGATCACAGTGTGGAATTAGGGTAAAAGAACAGAAGGTAGGATGATAAATTTTAGTCTCATGCAGTTTCCTGGAAGAAAGTAATACTTTTGGCTGCAAACTTTCAGCACTTCATAGGTTTTCTGACTGGCAAACAGTTTTCTAAAATATCTGGATTCTTAATGGAATTCCATAACAGAAAAGTGAAGAATGTAGCAGAACTCCTTACCATTTAACTGGATAAATTTATTTAAAAAAACCCAGTTATGTAAAGTCTATGGAAATTGTCCTAAGGACATACAGCAAATGGAGAAATATTTCATTAAGCAATATCTACTCTATCTTGGTAAGAAGAGACAGTGTGTTGGGCATTTGAACCAATGCCAGCTCTCTCCATATCACTCCCAGCTTTCTTATAGAAACTTTACCTCAGGCACTCTATACAGATGGATGTGGCCAATAAGAGGGGGTCTTTTTTCTCCATCTCCCAATCTGGAACTGTTTGCATTCAGGAAGTAGCCGTCTGCTACATTTCTCATTTCCTCCAGCCCCATATTGCAGAAGCTCTATTCCAGGGAAGCACTGCTGAGAAGACTCTCTTCTATACTCAGCCTCTACTCATAAGGTGGAAGCTCTACTCCAGGTGCAGCAGGCTAAGAGTACAAGGATTCCAACCCCCCCCCAAGAATAGTCCTTATGGGGCAGAGGTTCTATGTCAGGAGAGGAAAGCCAAGAAGACCAGGGGCTATGATTCCCCATCCCTAGTGTCTGCCCACAGAGCAGGGGTGCAACTCCATAGTCCCCACATCAGGTCCTTGGCAGTACAGAATTTCTGCCAAAGGGGATGGTGGGGAGGAAGGTCAGAAGGACTAAATGCAGCACAGCTCTGTCTTCCAAGACTGACTCTATTTGGAAGAGAGTACAGAATTGCATGCTTAAAGATGTTGCCAAAAACAACAAACAAACAAACAGATCTTGGTAGAAAGTAATTATGAGGACACACATAGCTCAATGATACTAGTAGCAGCAGTATAAATGGAAGAGAAATCAGGGTTAATTAGGATAACCAGGGAGAGAGTGAGCTAAGACCAAGAAAAGCCCTCTGGGGATCATGATTAACCCTGAGTGCTGGGAAAGCTCTGTGCAAATGTTGAGCTCCACCAATCAAAATAACACAGAGAATGATGTGGGTAAAACTTGAAAACATTCCCAGTGCCCGAGACAGGTCAGTCAACAGAGGGTTGAAGCCTTGTTTGCACTAGGAGCTTGAAGTACAACCTCTGACCAAACACTGAACAATAAGTTTGCTCTGATGCAAGGTGACTCTTGGAAGCAAGGTTTAAACATAATATTACTGTCATCCCTCAGTCTGAAAGACAGTGTAGTGTGTATGCTCAAAACTACACCATCTCATTAGTAATTAAATTTAAAAAAACAAGTTAGTCACAGTAGGCAAGAAAACACACACACACATACACACACACAACTTATATCAGCCCTTAAGACACACATACATTCAATGCTAAAAGGTAAAAAAAACTATCTTCCCAAAGGGACTTAACTGCAACTTTTGACCAAAAAGTGGCTCATGCTGACCCAGGAGTGACCCTTAGGTAGCCAGGCTAAGAGATAACAACAACAACAAAAAATTAAATCTGAGCAGTCATCAGTGGCTGTACTCTTCAGGGTTAATTCAGTCATGTTACTACCCTGAAAAATGAGTGACCAAGTAGATAACAACATCAGCCCTTTGGGAGGTGATGAACAGTATTCGTAGTTGCTATATTATCAAAATTGTCTAGCTTTAACAAAAAATAATGTATGTGCAAAGAAACACTAAAGCGCTATCCATACACAGGTAAAAATTCAGGCAATAAAAACTTTTGGGGGGCGGAGCAAGATGGCAGAGGAGAAGGAGACCTGGATTTCGTCTCCTCTCAGGAATTCAGCTGGATAGGGATCAAACCAATCTGAACACCTACGAATTCAACAGGAGATCGTAGAAAAGAAGAGCAACGACGCTCTGAACAGAAAAGCGACCACTTTCTGGAAGGTAGGAAATGCGGAGAAGTGAATCCGAGGCGATATTCGGGAGGATAGACGGTGGGGGAGGGGCCTCCGTTGGCCGCTTCTGGCAAGTGATAGAACCACAGAGCACAAAATTGGAACTTTTAGAAGTCGGCTCCGCTGAGGGACGTCACTCTGGTGGCTAAACGGGGGGTGGTATCCCTCGTGGGGCAGTTTGGTCTCAGGAACCTCGGGGTCACAGAAACACCGGGGGTGCCTGAGTGTGGCAGAGCTCCCAGGTATCAGAGAGGGGAAGCCGGCTGCAGAGACAGAGCCGAGGCGCGGGCTCTCAGCTCGGGGTTGCCATAAACCATGATCCACGGCAGAGTCGGGCCCCTGCTCCTCCAGCAGGGACCCAACAAGCAGCAGATCCGGGGAGACTCACCTTCTTCCCCCGGGAGGAGAGGTGCGGGAGCACACCACAGGAATCTGCTGGGTTTGGAGACTCCAAATGGGGTTGGGTGCCAGAGATAGAAACGCGCGGTCACAGGCCAGTTGAGCACAGAGTGTGGCAGGAAACCAGGGAGACAGGAGTGACTGGCGGCTTTTCTCTGGGGGCTCACTGAGGAGCAGGGCCCGAGTTCTCCACTACTCCGAGGCAGAGAGTGGGAGGCTGCCATTTTCACTCTCCGCCTCCAAAGCTGTAGGGAAAGCTTGAAGGGAACAAAAGCTCCGGAGAGCAAACCCGAGCAGATTACTTAATCCGGACCGGGCAAGGGCGGGGCAATTCCGCCTCTGACAAAGACTTTTGGAAACCACGGCAACAGGCCCCTCCCCCAGAAGATCAGCGAGAACAGCCAGCCAAGACCAAGTTTACCGATCAATGAGAATGGCAGAAATCCAACACTAGGGGAATAATGTACATAGAATTCATGGCTTTTTTTACCATGATTCTTTAGTCTTTCAAACTTAATTTTTTTAACTGTCTTTTTTTTCTTGAATTTTTCTCTTTCCCTTTTTCAACCAACATCTTATCAAATCCCTTTTTTAAAAAAAATTTTTATTTTTCATTTTTAGAGTCATATTCTATCCCTTCATAGTAGTTACCCGTATTTTTGGCATATATATATAAGTTGTTCTCTCTTTAAAATTTTGAGATAGTTTCTTCTAACAGATCAAAATATACCCTAAATCTCTATTGTATGTTTTTTTTCTACTCTCCTGCCTGATCACATTCTCTCCTTTTTTTCTTTTTTTTTTAAATCCTCTTCTTTCTTTATTCAAACAACTTCTTATCAATTCCTTTTATAAAATTTTTTACAATTTCCATCTTTACAGTCATATTCCATCCCTTCATCATATCAACCCTTATTTTTGTACATATGTAAATTTTTCTTTCTTTAAAATTTTGGGAGGCACTTTTTTCTAACAAACCAAATACACCCAAAATCTAGTGTGTGGCACTGATCTATATACCAGCCTGATCATATTTGATCACATTCTGTTTTTTTTTTGTTTTGTTCTGTTTTTGTTTGTTTTTATCTTTATCTTTTTCTTTTTCTTTTTTTTTTCTCTTTCTTTTTTTTCTCTTTCCGTTTCTTTTTCCACTGCTTCAGGTCTTTTCTGATTTGTT
>NW_027680816.1:0-375 GCF_054177405.1 Leptonychotes weddellii
GCCTGGGTGGCTCAGTTGGTTAAGCGACTGCCTTCGGCTCAGGTCATGATCCTGGAGTCCCGGGATCGAGTCCCGCATCGGGCTCCCTGCTCGGCAGGGAGTCTGCTTCTCCCTCTGACCCTCCTCCCTCTCATGCTTTCTGTATCTCATTCTCTCTGTCTCAAATAAATAAATAAAAAATCTTTAAAAAAAAAAAAATAAATAACCCTTTGCATTTTTCATGCCTTCTACCTGCCTTTTGCCCCAACAGGTTTAGATATAAAACCCATTCACACCTATATTGTTGTCTTTTTAAAACCTGAAATGATATTACTTATTTTGATATGTTATCTCAGTTGTCTCAAAGGATATTTTATTGGATAGATGTAATTTTCT
>NW_027680817.1:0-375 GCF_054177405.1 Leptonychotes weddellii
CAGAATCCATGAAAATAGAATCAGAGAAATAAGTGACACCATGAAATGTTCCAGTGTCAGAATTATTGGAATCCCAGAGTGGTTGGAGAGAGAGAGAGGACTAGAAGATATATTTGAGCAAATTTTAGCTGAGAACTTCCCTAATCTGGGGAATGAAACAAACATTTGCGTCCTAGAGGCAGAGAGGACCCCCCCCCCCCAAGATCAAGGAAAACAGGCCAATGCCCTGGCATGTAATAGTAAAATTCACAAATCTTAGAACCAAGGAAACCATCTTAAGGGCAGTTAGGGGGAGGAGATTCCTTATGTACAGAGAGAGGAACATCGGAATAACATCAGACCTATCCACAGAGACCT
The DNA here is from genome assembly GCF_054177405.1 of Leptonychotes weddellii. NCBI lineage: Eukaryota > Metazoa > Chordata > Mammalia > Carnivora > Phocidae > Leptonychotes > Leptonychotes weddellii. The sequence continues at coordinate 358 of NW_027680817.1, forward strand.
GGCAAGCCAGAAAGGCCT
>NW_027680818.1:0-375 GCF_054177405.1 Leptonychotes weddellii
CCCGGAGGGTTCCACCCCCCGCTTAGCCACCAGAGTGACGTCCCTCGGCGGAGCAGACTTTTAAAAGTTCCGATTTTGTGCTCCGCGGCTCTATCACTTGCCAGAAGCGGCCGACGGAGGCCCCTCCCCCGCCGTCTATCCTCCCGAATATCGCCTCGGATTCACTTCTCCGCACATCCTACCTTCCAGAAAGTGGTCGCTTTTCTGATGAGAGAGTTGTTGCTCTTCTTTTCTTCAATCTCCTGTTGAGTTTGTAGGTGTTCAGAATGGTTTGATCCCTATCCAGCTGAATTCCTGAGAGGAGACGAAATCCAGGTCTCGTACTCCTCCGCCATCTTGCTCCTGAAATCAGAATCTTAAAGAGATTTAAAAAAT
>NW_027680819.1:0-375 GCF_054177405.1 Leptonychotes weddellii
ATCCTTAAAAAAATAAATAAAATAAAATAAAACAAAGATTGTAACAAGAGACAAAGAAGGACACTATATAATAATAAAGGGGCCAATCCAATAAGAGGAAATAATTGTAAATATTTATGCACCTAACATGGGAGCACCCAAATACATAAAACAGTTAATAACAAACATAAAGAAATAACAGTAATACAATAATAGTAGAGGACTTTAACACTCCACTTACATCAATGGACAGATCATCCAAACAGAAAATCAACAAAGAAACAGTGGTTTTGAATGATACCCTGAACCAGATGGATTTAACAGACATATTCAGAACATTCCATACTAAAATAGAATACACATTCTTTTGGAGTGCACACGGAACATCCTCCAGAA
>NW_027680820.1:0-375 GCF_054177405.1 Leptonychotes weddellii
GATTTCATAATGGGAGGTATTGTCATGTGCCATCATCACCTTTGCAATAATTTCATCTTTCTTTGTCTTTTCTTTTTACTTCTTGATGTTATGAAATTGGCTATACAGCAAGACAGTGAATGCATTGTAACATAAGGAACATGTAGGATGCAGGGGCCTGGTTGCTTTTCCTAACTTGTTGGTAAACAAGCAGGATAATGGGGGGTGGGTTGGGGAGATTACTCTTCATTTTTAAATGTTTTTTAATAGAGGGAGCACATGAGACAGAGAGCGAGCAGTGGGGAGAGGCAGAGGGAGAGAGAAAGAGAATCTTTAGCAGGCTCCAAGACCAGCACAGAGCCCGACTTGAAGCCCAACACAGGGCTCGATCTCACA
>NW_027680821.1:0-375 GCF_054177405.1 Leptonychotes weddellii
CTCAGAATTCTGTAGGTCAGAAGTCTGGCTGGGCTCAACTGGGTTCTCTGCTATGGGTCTCACAAAATTAAAATCAATGTGTAGGCAGTGGTGTGCTCTTACCTGGAGGCCCTGGGGAACAATCCACTTTCTTGCTCATTCAGGATGGTGGCAGAATTCATTTCCTTGAGGCTGTAGGGATGAGGTCCTTGTTTTCTTGCTGGCTGTCAACTGGGGTCTATTCTCTGCTCCAAAAGGCTGCCTGCTTCTCTTTTCACGTAGCTTACTCTATTTTCAAAGCAGCAATGACATTTTGGGTCCTTCTCACACCTCTAATCTCTCTGACTTCTACTTCTACCGTTAGCTAGAGAAAGCTCTCTGCTTTTTTTTTTTTTT
>NW_027680822.1:0-375 GCF_054177405.1 Leptonychotes weddellii
CAGACCACTCTGAACACCCATGAAATCAGCCTGAGATGTAGGATGATCTGGATCTCTACAAACAGAATATCGTAGGCGGTTGGTTTTGAGGTACGAAGCAGGGAGCCATGATTCCGTGGGCAGATATCAGAGGATTAACAGAAGGGGGAGGGAGCCGAGCTGTAGGGATCCTATGCTGCTGGTGAGCAATAGCCTCCCACGCTGGGGACAGGGCACAGACTTGCAGACCGGTAGCGATGGGGAAAGGACTTTAGGGTAGTCCCCCTGATGGACACCCTGAGTGGCAGGGCCACACATGCAAACTGGGGGTGGCTGGCGGTTTTAGAAGCACAAAGGGTAGAGACGTGCCCCGACCTGGAGGTGAGGACTGGGAGC
>NW_027680823.1:0-375 GCF_054177405.1 Leptonychotes weddellii
AAATCTTTAAAAAAAATTTAAAAAGATAAAGTTATAAAAAAAAGAAGAAGAAGAAAAGGTCTAGAAGGGAAAGACTTGGCGTAGAACTAACTTTTAACCCTCAGGGTCACACCTCACATCCATCAGGGTGCTACCATCAAAACCAAAAACAAGTGTTTGTGAGGACGTGGAGAGAGTGGAACTAAGGAATGTAGAAATATGGTGCAACCACTGGAGAATTAGTACGATGAGTCCCAAAAATATTAAACATAGACTCACCGCGGGGAAGAATGAAGTGGGGGAAATCGGAGGGGTAGACAAACCATGGAGTGGTTCGTCATGGACTCTGAAAAACAAACTGAGGGTTCTAGAGGGGAGGGGGGTGGGAGGATGGGT
>NW_027680824.1:0-375 GCF_054177405.1 Leptonychotes weddellii
CACAGAGGTTTCTTTAAATCCCACAAGGAGCCTACTTTTAATACTAACAATAAAATAATTAGGTTAAGCAGTAACTTGCTCAAATTCACATAACTAATAAGCTGGAAAACCTAAATCGAAACCCTAATATATCCATCTCCTAATCCCAGCTCTGGCCAAATACCCTGTCATGCTGCGTCATCATAATCATAATAATAATGGAGTTATTTCCTCGTTCCCTCCCTCCGTGAATACAATTTCACCTTTACTCACATATTATGTCAAGTCCATATTTTTTTTCAGTGTCTGTGTATCCATAAATAACCCTCTTCATCATTCTCTCCCACACTGATGTCTTATCTGAGGTAGAAAGGGCACCAGTGCGTTAAAAGCTAT
>NW_027680825.1:0-375 GCF_054177405.1 Leptonychotes weddellii
TAATACAGAAAAGGTCACTACTAGGATATCTATAAACAGAGAAGACGTTTTTCCCCTATAGGGATTCCTGCTGTAGGCCTTGTGAGCTCACAGATTTTTTTTTTAAAGATTTTATTTATTTGAGAGAGAGAATGAGATAGAGCGAGCATGAGAGGGGGGAGGGTCAGAGGGAGAAGCAGACTCCCCACTGAGCAGGGAGCCCGACGTGGGACTCGATCCCAGGACTCCAGGATCATGACCTGAGCCGAAGGCAGTTGCCCAACCAACTGAGCCACCCAGGTGCCCGTGAGCTCACAGATTTATTTAATCTTTACTTAAAGCCATCACAAGATCATCTTTCCCCCAATCTTGGAAATGAGTATGTCTCTTAATTCC
>NW_027680826.1:0-14681 GCF_054177405.1 Leptonychotes weddellii
AGCCTGGTGATGGGTATTAAAGAGGGCACGTTCTGCATGGAGCACTGGGTGTTATGCACAAACAATGAATCATGGAACACTACATCTAAAACTAATGATGTAATGTATGGTGATTAACATAACAGTAAAAAATTATAAAAAAAAAAGAATACCTATGAGGAGCAAAGTGGAGGCAGCATGGAATCTAGAAAGAGCATGATGCTTAGGGGCAGCAGCCCCAGTTCCAAGCCTCGGCACTGCCACTGACTAGAGATCTGACCTTGGAGATGTCACCCCAGCCTTCTAAACCTCCAGCTCCTTGTCTCTGCCAACAGTATATTACCCCTCTCTTGTGATCTTCTGGGCTGGATACAGCCTCGCAGGTCATGTACTAAACAGCTCCACATCCTAGAGCCTAAAGTGTGAATGGCGCCCCCTGCAGTTGTGCGACACAGTAGCCCTGCTCCCAGAGGGAACACAGGAGAAAGAAGCCACAAATGGAGCCAGACACACCTGAGTGCAAATCAGCTCTGTCACCCTCAGGTGCATGGCCTGGCCTCAGGTTCCCTCATCTGTAAATGAGAATAAAAGGAATATGTGCCTCCTAGGGTGGTTTTGAGGATGAAATGAATTAATACATGTGAAGCACTTAGGAGGCATGTAGTAGGTGCTCAGAGATGTTTTGCTGTTATTATTTTATTATGTTACTTTGCTATTTTCAAATTCTGTGTTAAACCAATCTGTTTTGGGTCAGTTTGCTTGACTAGACTGGGAGCTTCTAGAAGGCAAGAATTGTGACCATTTATCCATCTATCACTATTGTCCTGGCACTGTGCACATACCGGACGCTTGATCAATATTTGTGGAACTCAACTGAACCAGCCATTGGCAAAGGTCCGAGTTCTTCGGCCATGTCCCATCAAGGATTGTCTTCTTCTGTTTTAGACTTGAAACTTGAGCCAAGTACTTCCTAATTTATCGTAAAGGTTTAGATTTGACTAAACTTCAGATTTCACTAAACTTTCCTTTCTTACCCTCAGTCCCAACTCAAAACCTTTTACTTTGAGAGGAGTGAATGGAGAGTTTTCTGTCTGACTGTCAGCCAGAAATCCACACATAAGAAGGCCTCCTAGCTATTTGAAAGGAATTTTTTCTCTGCTCCTCTTCTTGAGGTCAGACAATTAAGTAGAAGAAATAATAGGCTACACCGTCTACCTAGGGCCCAGCATAATGCAGACTTTACACCCTCCAGGGCCAGAGTGAGAATAAGGGTCAAGCAGCACCCTACAAACCATGTCCATGTTTGTAGGACAGTTTGGGGACCCTCATCCATGACCACAGTCCAGCTCCATTCAAGTAGATTTCAGCTTCACTGATTTAGAAGGGGAGGACATTGGGTTTGTCCGTGATCTCTACACTACAGTGGTGAGGGGAGGTGACAGACGGCCAAAGAAATTTCAGACCAAAAAAGCCCCTATTGCTTTTCTGAATTATTTAGGATTTCGGATGACCACTTCTAAGGAGGAAATATGTGACAGTTATAGTACTTTTATAGTACTGAGTACTTGCTTATGTAATATTTAATTTAGTCATCATGGAAATTAAGGCAAGGATAATGAACCTCCAGATCACAGACCAGAGAGGTTAAGTAGCTTGCCCAGAGTCACGCAGTTGAAATTCAAATCTAGGTCAAATTTAAATAACTGTGTGTAGGGTGAAGCACTTGGGCTCTGAAGTCAGATGAATCTAGATGTAAATTCTAGGTCTGTTTCACAACAGCACTGTTGTATTAGGGAACCTATTAAAACTTTCTGAGTCTCCGTTCTACCACATGTAAAATGAGAATAATAGCTGTATTCATCCTACAGAGGTGTCCTGAAGGTCAAGTGAGATAAGGCATCTGAGTCACTTAGCATGACATCTGGTACAAATTAGGTGATCCATCAAGTTTAGTTATTTATTACTACATTTCAAATGTACTATTCCTACATCGTGCCATTTACATAATTCAGACGTTCCCCATTCCCCTCATTCTTAAGAGAGCAATGGCTTTACGGGTTTTTAATTTAGAAATCCTAATCTCCCTCACCTGTTTTATTTAAATGAGAAAGTATCCTATTTAGATATAGGGGGACTTTATCCTATGTCCTTGGAAAAATTGAAAGCGCTAAGTGGACAGCTCAATAAGCTTGAGTCTACTTTACCGTAAGACATTAGCCTGAATGCTAATATATTAGTTGTTTAATAAAAAAGAGAATATTAAAAAGGTCCTGATGATATTTAAGTGTATAATAAACCCCACAGAAAATGCTAGATAGAGAGTGGGGCAATGAAATACTGCCGCAATCTAACGATGCTAAAGCTACGGTGCAGCCCCCCAGTCCAGGGGCTCCCCAGGCTGCTCTGCTGCGGGAGGCTGGAGACGGGGCAGCCGCGGCATGGCTGGGAGCCCCCTGCTGTCCCTGCTCCAGTCAGCATGCCAAGAGCCAGAGTGCCGCCACTTGAACTGTCTCCCACTGAGCCCTTTAAGCAGATGGGGCCTGCCCACGCTGGATCACCCCCGACCTCTAACTGAAGCCCATGGGCCATGACTCTGCTAACTAAGCCCGGGTCACCTGGTGCATTCGCTTCAACCTGTGCTGCATGCCACGCTCCGTCCCCAGGCTTTGGTGACCTGCTACACCAATGTGTCTTCTGACTCGGTCTCTGCACCTGCCCTCAGGCACGCTTCACCATGGATGATAGGCATCTGCTCCCCGCCCCCCCGCCAAGATTCCAAGGGATTGCTCGGCCAGTCAGTCTGCTCGCTAGGAGTCTTCTTTCATGGTCCCTCCCAAGAAGGGTACGCTGGCCAACCTGTGGTCCAGAATGAGGAACTGAGGCCAGGGGAAGGAGCTGAGGGTACAGGACAGCAGCGGCTTCACCCCTGCCAGGCATTGTTAATTTTCAGTGAGGTCAGGCTATCTCTGGTCATCCAGGGGACACAGGGTTAGAATTGGGCAGTGGGTAGCAATTCAACTTGTGGCTGGAAAATTTTCTCGGGGAGGGGAGAGGGAGATGCCTTTCTGTGCAGTTTGTAAATGGGCAGCAGGCGAAGAACCTCTTGGGTTTACGAGCACTAGCGTGGGTGGCTTCTAGGGGCTAGTCTGGTGGGATGCTCCTCTTTGAAAGGGCTAATGGGGAATACTGATGAACAGAGGGGCTGGCTGAGAAGTCACTTCCCGGTGACAGTAACATCTGAGGAAGGCAAGCTCTGCATAGGGCACCTTCCCAGGACTACGGAGGGGGTCCTGGCAGGCAGAATCTGCAGTCCTCTCCTGCTCTCTTGGAAGAGGCGATATGGTCCAGGGCATCCCAGAAGCTTCTGGGCACATGGCTTATGACCTGGGAGAAGGAGCTGAAGGCCACTTCTAAGCCGAAGATGATGCCCACAGGGGAGTCAGCAAAACCGAGAATGATGTGAGCACTCACATTTACTGAACAATCCGTGTATGCCGGGTCAGTTCCCGGTGCTTTATACACTTAACCCTCACAACTGCCTATGGGAAGGTGTTATTTTCATCCCCGCTTTAGAGATGAGGAAACTGAGGCATAGAAAGATCAAGTTAACTCGCCCAAGGTCAGTTGAGAATCTGTTTTCTTATGTGGCCCATCTTGCTGCCCACTCAGCTCTGGGGGAGACTGACAGCAACCGCCAACATGAGGAGAAGTAGAGGGAACATTGGCTCTAGATTAAAACCGCCCTGGATATGGCTCTGGCTTTGCATCCTACTGCTTTGTGACTTTGCAAAAATTGCTTTACCTTAGTTTCGTCTTCCAGGACACGGGGGACAATGCCAGCCTGAAGAGTTAGTATGAGATGGGAATATAATAATTGGTATAAACCACCAAGCCCACAGTGCCCGACACACAGTGGGCATCTGTATATGTTGCCTCTTATTATTATGTGGGGAAGCACTTTGTGAAATTCAAACTATCATTTACATTTTAGCTCCACAATGGCAACATTGGGATATGCACCATCATTTAAGCAAAGACAAAATGTTGACAATTAAACTATCACACACCACCGAGGTAAGACACACCTCAATTTCAGGGATGCGAAGATGCTAAATGTAATGTAATATACCTATGTACAAACAACCTAAAAAGAATGTAGGGAGGCCTCCCCTCCCCCAGCAAGGAAGGGAAGCAATGCAAAGAAACAAAGAGCTCCAGTTTTATAAGGAGTGCAAAGCCCAGACCTCAAGGGGACTGAAGAGCCACACACAGGTGCTAACTGGGCTGGTTGATGGTGCCTGAAGGCACTTAGACCCGGCCAGCCTCTTCATCACTCGTGGAGCTACAGAGTTTAATAATGGGGGATGCTGGCTCTACCCTGAAGTAAAAAGAGGTGAAACAAAGAGGTGTGATTAATTCCTCAAGTGGATCCTTAAAATGTCAAAATGTGGACTGTGAGTAATCCACGCATGGGAAGAGGCCACAGGGTGCAGGAGAGGAAAGCGCAGAGGACACAAGGCCTGAAGACTCATCCCGGCCCCAGCTTTCGTCCCTCATTATCTACGGGACTTGGGCTGGTCAGGTCACCTTCGGACCTCAATGACCCTGGCTACCAGCGAGGGGTGGAAGGAGGAGATAATGAGGTTTTTCTAGCTCTGAATAAGTATGTGTCTTTGCCTAAGGCAAATGTGCAAGGGGTAAGCTGAAGACGATACCAGAAATCTGGATTTTGCTATATTTCACATGCTTCCAACCTGTCGCCTGGACAATCCTAGCCCTTTGCTGCCTGAGCTTTCCACCTGAGAAAGGACTAGCATGCTGGGGTCAAAGACTTCCAAAAGCAGATCCAGTCCTAATGTATTTGAGATTTTTCTTTCACGCCATAAAGCGGCAGTGGAAATACTCTGCCTTCCAAACTCTTGTTTCAGTTTGTTTCCCCACGTTCATTCTGGCTAATTAAGGGGTCACCCATAGGAAAATAGATGTGAGAGACATCTCAGGCTACAACAGCATCTCCTCCAAACCCCCATTGCTTACCATGAGACCACAAGGAGTCCAGAAGCGTTTAATATAAAAGGACTGATCACTGTAAAGTGAGTGGCCGTCAAGGATCATGAAAATAAGGACAAGACTGCAAATCACAAATATCAACCTAGAAGATTCAGAACAGCAACAGGAGCGGCGAATACACTAAGCTTCAGCTCAGATCAGCATCCACCTCCTTGGTGCACAATGGGGAGGAAGACAAAGGTGAACACGCCACAAATCCCCTTGCCCACTGGATCTCCCATTTCACGGGGCCGAGAGAAAGTGTCAAGACCCCTTTTCTACAAGGCTGTCTGTGCGGGGTGCAGGGGGTAGAGGGACAACAGAAGGTCACTTGGAGAAATGGGGACCCTGACTTGAAGCAGAGGGCTTGGAAAAAGATCTACGGAGGAAGGTGTGGATGGAGTGGAACAGTTTGATCACATGGTTCAATGGGAGGAGAACGGAGGAATCCGCATTCCAGGTGACTGGGGCCTCTGGAGCAAACTCCAAGTGTCAGGGCAGTAATCCAGAATGTGGGGACTCTCGTGGATTTCACACATTTACGTGTATTGTAGGAGACACACAGAGACAAAAACAGACACAGAGAGAGAAAAAGGGAGAGACTTATTTTATCCTCTATGCAGTGCAGAGTAATCCATTTGTTTTAGAGAGGGAAGTGACATGGCAATGCATTAAATTGAGGGTTAAAAAAAAATATGATCTTCCAAGCAAATCAAAACCATTGCTTTTCCCCACAAAAACATATACCCCAGAATAATAATAATAATAATAATAATAAAATAAGCACCATTTACTGAGTATCTGCCACTGCCAGGCATTCCACAACTGTGACCTCATTTATTCTTCACTATGACCTTAAATCTGTATTATTGTGCCCATTTTACAGATGAGGACACTGAGGTTCTAAGAAAGAACCTAAGACCCATGTCATGGCAGAGCAAGGACCAAAGAAAAGGCTCTCAGATTCTAAAGGCTGCTTTTTCCCACCTGCTGTAGACACCTTTCCTCATGTGCTACTGATTTTATCAGACAAAACAATGAGCCTGTATTTTAACAGAAAGAGCCTTGGACGAGAAGCCCCCTCATCAGCCTCACTCTTCAAGTTTCACTCTTAGGAATGGCAAGCGCCAAACCATAAGGCACTGCACGAAAAACCAGTCCAGGTCACGACACTGGCCTGATTACCTGCCGCGATGTGGCCTGGTCATACATGACTTCATTTTCCTTCTATTCTAGCAACAAACTGCTATTGGGTTTGGGGGAAGAGCGACATTCCCACATTCTGTTCCTGTCGCCATTCCCATATGAAAGGGCTGGAAAGAGAGTAGAGTCTGTCTTCATGATCTGAATGATGTAAGAGGCAGTGGATAACACAGGCACAATGTTCTGTTTTCATAATTTTATGATTTCTGATTTAGTCTGCAGGGGCAAGCATAATAATAATCCTTCTAATTCTGTGATAGTGTCTCCCCTTAGAAAATACTCATTTCTGGCGCAGTTAGGGTCGAGATGGAATGAGAAACTCAAGACTTTCTCTTTAGCTCAGTCTGCTGAGGCCCGCCTTCTGGAATTCAGGGGGAAAAGAGCTCAGTAACCTCACACTGTCCTTCTTCTGAATATTCATGACTGTGACTTGCAACCATAACTACATTATTATGTAAATAGCAAAGCAGAGGAAGAAAGAAATGACTCATCAAAAATCTCCCTGGGAACCTCCATCAGAAATGCAAATCATAGAAGTTTCTGGATTCGAGGTGGGCACCTGGAATCTCAGCTTGTAGTTTTCTTTGGGCGAAGATTAAAAATAAAGAGAAACCATACGTTCCATTTGAGTGAGCAAGAGTAAGGGGACTTAGGCATTAAAAACAGAAGTAACACATGCAGAGAAGAGCTTCCTTCTACACTGAGAAAGCAAGGTGCGCTTTTCCTGGTGTTCTTACACCGCGGTGCTCAGTGCAGGCCACCCCCATGGGGAGGATGGGGTAAATGTGCCCCGTGCTGAGACTGGGAGTCCCCACAGCCTACTCTCTCCACCGATTTTCAGTGTTATCCTGAACAGATTTCCAGCTACAAAACCCTCAGGTGTTGTGTAATTGCTCTGGTTACAGCTGAAAATGTTAGTCATTTCATTATACACACTCCAAAAGGGGTATATAAAAGTTGTTTGCAAGGGCAAAGTCATAGTTCTGAACCCTGGCTCTAAGAGGTTCTTGTACCTTGCCATATTTTAATTCTTTAAACCCCCAGCAGCTACAGCTACACTTTTATAACTACCAGCATAGGAAGTTATTAAAATACTTGGCTCCAGTGCATCTAGGCCCCTTGCATCTGCCGGAGTGCCGTAAACTGTTACGGCCAGCCATTTGTGCAAGCCCACTGAAGAAGCATCATGATGGAATCATTTCTGTGGCCAGTAAGGGGAAGTTAAGGACACACTTCGAATCCAGGCCGTGAGATGCAGTGATGGAGAGGATGGGTCTTGGAGTCAGAGTAAGCTGGAATCCTCATCTTGCCTCTTAATGCCCGTGTAAGCAGGTCCCTTAGCTTCTCAAAGTCTCTGGGGGCCTGTCTGCGGGGGGGGGGGTTGGGGGGGGACAATCATGGCACCCACCAACACAGGATGTGGTGGGAATTAAATGAGACATGGACCTGCCCCATAAAAGTTACGTATTATTATTGTTATTGAGTTAATATCATTATCTTTTCTGCATCAGAGCAGGGTTCTGGAATCTGTGGCAGAATGAAATTTCACAATCATATCCCCCTGTTGTCATCACTTACTTAAAAAAAAAAAACAACTTTATTGAGAGAACTTTGATATATGAAAACTGTACATATTTAAGGGGTACAATTGGATGTTTTGATATATGTCTATATTGTGAAAAGATTGGCATAATCAAGCTAAATAATTTTTTTTTAAGATTTTCTTTATTTATTTGAGAGAGAGACTGAGAGAGAGAGAGCATGAGAGGGGGGAGGGTCGGGAGGGTCAGAGGGAGACCTGCCGAGCAGGGAGCCCGATGTGGGACTCCATCCAGGGACTCCAGGATCATGACCTAAGCTGAAGGCAGACGCTTAACCAACTAAGCCACCCAGGCGCCCTGCAATGGATTTTTTAAAAAGATTTATTTATTTATTTTAGAGAGCATGTGAGCATGGGGGGAGGGGCAAAGGGAAAGGGGGAGAGAGTCTCAAGCAGGCTCTGTGCTGGGCTCCATCTCACTGAGATCATGACCTGAGCCAAAACCAAGAGTTGGATGCTTAACTGACTGTACCACCCAGGCACCCCTAGAGTTTGCAATTGATTCTTTTTTTTTTTTAAGATTTTATTTATTTATTTGAGAGAGAGAGAATGAAAGAGAGCACATGAGAGGGGGGAGGGTCAGAGGGAGAAGCAGACTCCCTGCCGAGCAGGGAGCCCGATGTGGGACTTGATCCTGGGACTCCAGGATCATGACCTGAGCCGAAGGCAGACGCTTAACAACTGAGCCACCCAGGCGCCCCTGCCAATCTTTTTCTAAATTCCGAAGTAGATGTTTGGCTTCCTGACTCAGATTTTCACCTTTTCTAATGTAGGTGTTCAAGACCATAAATTTCTCTCTCTTTTTTTCCCTTCCCATTCCCCAGAGATATCCAGTGCTAACAATTTGATATATTTACTTTCATTTATTTATTTATTTATTTTATTTTATTTTTTAAAAAGATTTTATTTATTTATTTGAGACAGAGAGAATGAGAGACAGAGAGCATGAGAGGGAGGAGGGTCAGAGGGAGAAGCAGACTCCCCGCCGAGCAGGGAGCCCGATGCGGGACTCGATCCCGGGACTCCAGGATCATGACCTGAGCCGAAGGCAGTCGCTTAACCAACTGAGCCACCAAGGCGCCCTCAAGCTAAATAATTTATCCATCGTCTCTACATACTTATCATTTTTTTTCCACATTTGAAACATTTTAATGGATCTTTCAGTGAGAGTTTTAATTCAGTTAACAACTAAAATACACACAAGCATAATTTAGTAATCTAATATGAAAGTAAAAAGATCTATCAGAAAGGTAAGGACATTTTGAGAAATGCTAAGAAAATGTGACTTTATTCATATTATATACACCATGAAACATTTTTCATTATTTGAGTTACTTTAAAATTTAAATTCTGCTTGTTTTTCAATTAAATTTTTTCATGACAGATGCTGAATATTGACCTATTTTTTCCTGACAATACCAATAGGCTGCCCAACTACATGATATAATTGTTTTTAGCACTTAAATTTAAGAGCCTATGGGTCAGTATTTAAAAAATGAATTAATAAAAAAGAAAACATTATAGGAGAAAAATGAGAGCACATCCACCACATGATAAGAACAATCACTCCTTCCAAATCAGAGAGTGGCATGAGCATTATTTTACTTAACCTACTTAGAAGCATACAATATCCATATACAAATAAAGTAGAACCTACAGCCCAGAATGATACAGTGGCTATCACTAATTAGTTGCCAGTTGACAATATAAATAAAAATGAATGGAATATCAAATTAACAATTTTAAGTGTGCAATGCAGTGTTGTTGACTTTTGTCACCATGCCGTGTATCAGATGCCCAGAGCCTCATCTTGCATTAACTGAAACCTGTAGCCTTTGACCAACATCTCCACACTCACCCCTCCTCCTCCCTCTCTCCCCTGGCCCCTGGCAACCACCATCCCACTACTCTCTGCCGCCGTCGTTTTGACTGTTTTAGATTTTTCACATAAGTGAAATCATATGTATTTGTCTTTTTGTGTCTGGTTTATTTCACTCAGAGTAATGTCATCCTGTTCCTCACCCTTGCTGTCACAAGTAGAAGGGTGTCCTTCTTTTTAAAGGTTGAATAAGGGGCGCCTGGGTGGCTCAGTCGTTAAGTGTCTGCCTTCAGCTCAGGTCATGATCCCGGGGTCCTGGGATCGAGCCCCGCATCGGGCTCCCTGCTCGGCGGGAAGCCTGCTTCTCCCTCTCCCACTCCCCCTGCTTGCGTTCCCTTTCTCGCTGTGTCTCTCTGTCAAATAAATAAAATCTAGGGAGCGCCTGGGTGGCTCAGTCGTTAAGCGTCTGCCTTCGGCTCAGGTCATGATCCCGGGGTCCTGGGATCGAGCCCCACATCGGGCTCCCTGCTCGGCGGGAAGCCTGCTTCTCCCTCTCCCACTCCCCCTGCTTGTGTTCCCTCTCTTGCTGTGTCTCTGTCAAATAAATAAAAAAATCTTTGGGGAAAAAAAGAAAAAAACAAAGGACAATATCACAAAAGTGGAAAGACAACCCATAGAATGGGAGAAAATTTTTGCAAGTCACGTATCTGATAAAGGATTTGTATCTAGACTATAGAAATAACTATCACAACTCAGTAATAAAATGACAGATAACCCAATTTAAAAATGGGCAAAGAGGGACGCCTGAGTGGCTTAGTCATTAAGCATCTGCCTTCAGCTCAGGTCATGATCCCGAGGTCCTGGGATCGAGCCCCGCATCGGGCTCCCTGCTCGGCGGGAAGCCTGCTTCTCCCTCTCCCACTCCCCCTGCTTGTGTTCCCTCTCTCGCTGTCTCTCTCTGTCAAATAAATAAAATCTTAAAAGAAAATAAATAAAGGTTGAATAATATTCTATCATGTGTGTATGTGTGTGTGCATCACATTTTCTTTATCCATTGGCCCCTTGACATGTAGGCTATTACCCTATCTTGACTGTTGTGAATAATGCTGCAATGAGCACAGGACTACAGATGTCTCTCTGAGATCCAGATTTCATTTCCTATGAATATATTGCCAGAAGTGGGATTCTGGATCATAGGGTAGTTCTATTTTTCGTACTTTGAGGAAACTCCACGCTGTTTTCCAGAGTACCTATAATCGTTTTCTTTTCTTTTTTTTTTTTAAAGATTTTATTTATTTGACACAGAGAGAGAGAGGGAGAGAGCACAAGTAGGGGGAACTGCAGAGGGAGAAGGAGAAGCAGGCTCTCTGCTGAGCCAGGAGTCAGATGTGGGAGTGGATCCCAGGACCCTGGGATCATGACCTGAGCTGAAGGCGGACGCTTAGCCAACGGAGCCACCCAGGCGCCCCTGTAATCGTTTTCTTAAGGGGACTGAAAGTAAGCAATGATGAACAATGATTCACACTACCTTTTCCTTCCTTCGCCACAGGGGTCCAGCCTCTAGCAAGATTTATACTCCTACCTGACCTCGTGTGTGAACAAGGAAAGGCAGGACCTGGCATACAACAGTCAGCATCCTGCACTAGTTTGGGAGTACCTCCCAGCTGCCATGTTTGTTGACCTTTTCCTTCAGACTGGAAACTACTTGGCCTACAAGGGCGTCCAGGATTATACTCTCAAGCTGGGTCTGGAAATTACTTTGAGGGATCCACCCACCCAATGAGGCACACGATTCCCTGGCCCACATTTCACACAGGCTACTGCAAGCCTGCAAATATTGGAGTCTGGAGAGCTGGGTTTAAGTCCCGACTATTGAGGCTGTAATCGTGGAGAAATTACATAAACCCTCTGAGCCTCCATTTTCTCATCTGAAAAACGGACATTACATTATTATTTATTTCAAAGAGTTTTCATGAAGACTAAAGGATGCAGCACAAAAGAGCATTATGGACTGTGAAGGATTACATAAATGTTACACTTGTTATTACTTTTGGCAAGCAGGGTCATCATTGTCTGATCAGTTCCTTATAAGAAGTCAGAGGGTTTCTGTGACTGACGATGGGCAGGATACACCTAAAATATAGATGTTGTATTTTTTACTCAAACGTCAGAGCCATGGGGTTGACTGAAGACAGGATACAATGGGAGAGGCAGGGCTCCTTGTAAAGGGCCATGCCAGCCTACGTGGCTATGGAGAGGCCAGTGAGCCAGGGCAAGAGCAAGGTTCGCTTACTTCTGATTTATTGGAATTGAATTCCTTTATATTTTTCTTTCTTCCTTACAGACGTATCCCATTTCATCCTTAGGTTCTTTCCAAATCCCATTCCTGGAAACCCTTTCTCTTCTAGTCCCTTGAGACCCCTTGGACTTAGCACTCATCAAGCATTAATTTTTAAATGGTAGATGCTTTTACGGGACCCAGTATTGACCCTGTGAAATTAGTCCTTTCTATTTGGAGCCACCTCATTCTGGGGAGGCTCGAGCCCAGCCAGACTTGCAATGCTCATGGTCTCACTGCTCTGGAGGCCTCGTTTGCAGCCTTCTCTTGTTTTCTCCCCTGAAACACCCAGCAAATTGAGTGGCCGGAAGTCTAGCTGCAAGCCCTGGTGAAGGGAGGGGGCCAAATCTGTGGTGTGTATTTTGATGGCCTGGAGGAGGCAGGCCTGCTCTTTCATGCTGCAAATCTGCAAGGACAACTGTCTGAGGGGAAGAACTGGCTCGTGGGGGGTTGTTGGCCACTGTCCATGCTCCACACTTAACTGCTCTGAGAGATGGTCTGGAGGATGGATGCACTCCCGAACGTTAGCTGTCCCAAACAGTTCCCGGTGACCGTGAATTTGGAGGACCAGCAGGAAGTAGGTTTCCTCTGCCTCCTAGACTTTCGTCCATGCAGCAGAAACATGCTAAAGACTTGAAATATAACAGCATAGCAGCTATTGACTTCTCTACCCTATTAAAATGTCATTGACGGGAGGGGGTGTCGGGGGGCGGTACTCAGGATATAAGCCCCAGCAACAGCCATCCTGAAGGGCTGAGGTTTGGAAAACAAGATAGAGATGGAGGATGGGGCCAAGAGACATTGCACTAGGTACTTGATTTCCTCCCTTCCTCCTCCCCACTACTTGTGAGCTGTGTTGCGCTGATCTATTCCAAGCATAGACACTGTACTTTTTGAAACTGTAACAGAAAACACGTATGAAGCTATTGCCTCTCCGCTTCAAATCCAGCTTTCCACACCTCCGTTTGTGAGGCCGGGGCCAGGACCCCGCAAAGGACATTTGGCCTTTGCGGGCTGGAGCCATGCCAGGTTCTGCCAGTAGGGGGCGCTGGCGGAGCCCGCGAGGCCCAGGAGAGCGCAGACACTGATCCGCTTCAGGCGTCAGGTCCGCGGTGCGTTGCCGCGGGCAACGTGCTCCAGGCCTCCTTTGCCTTTTCCGCGGCAGCAGCAGCAGCAGGAGTTCCGTCTGGTAATTGCAATTTAATCCAGTTCGCAGTTTTCCCAACGTCACAGAACCAGCCTCATGGCGACCCTTCAGGACATCAGCACCATCCGGGCTCCTCAGGGCGTTGGGTCCTCTCAGCCCCGAGATGCCAGCATTGGCCAAACAACTCCCACCTCTCAGAGGTCTGAGCTTGGGCTACATCCACCAAGCTTCTAGGTTTCACACTTCCTTTTATTTTCCCTGTCTTAGAACTGGCACGTGCTCCACGCAACTGTTGGTTCTGTGATATCTTCGTGTTATCTCTTTGCCTTTCCAGATATTCAACACCTAGCTAACCATCTTTTATACCAAGTTCTCTGTTAAAATACCTGGTGTGGTTTCCGTCTCCAGATTGGACTCTGACAGCTGCATCGCTTTGGCTCTCTGACATGCCTGGCCAGTGAGAGCTCAGAGCATTTCTTTTCTTTTCTTTTTTTTTTTTTTTAAGATTTTATTTATTTATTTGACAGAGAGAGAGAGAAAGCACAAGAAGGCAGAGAGGCAGGCAAAGGGAGAGGGAGAAGCAGGCTCTCCACTGAGCAGGGAGCCCGATGTGGGGCTCGATCCCAGGACTCTGGTATCACGACCCGAGCCGAAGGCAGCCGCTCAACCGACTGAGCCACCCAGGCGCCCCCATTTCTTTTTCATCAAAGACACAAGTGCATGGTCTATGGGTTGTCTGTTGAAAGCCCATAAGAGACAGCTGGTATTTGAGAGAGATACTCTAGGAACCACAGTAACTATTCATACCGAAAAGTCTCCATTTATCATTAAGCCAGAGCATCTAAAGCCACATGCTGGGATGGTGGAGGTACATACCTATCTCCCAGAGCTACTGGGGATATTAACTGAGATAGCCATATAAAGTACTTAGCAGATTATAAGTCTCCAAAAGTACTAGATAATTGTGTGTGCGCAAATACTTATTTTATTTTTAAATATTTTATTTATTTGACAGAGAGAGACACAGCAAGAGAGGGAACACAAGCAGGGGGAGTGGGAGAGGG
Organism: Leptonychotes weddellii; assembly: GCF_054177405.1. Classification (NCBI taxonomy): domain Eukaryota; kingdom Metazoa; phylum Chordata; class Mammalia; order Carnivora; family Phocidae; genus Leptonychotes; species Leptonychotes weddellii. The sequence continues at coordinate 14,200 of NW_027680826.1, forward strand.
AGAAGCCGACTCCCAGCTGAGCAGGGAGCCCGATGCGGGGCTGCTCCCAGCTGAGCATGAGCCCGATGGGATCATGACCTGAGCTGAAGGCAGACGCTTAAAAACTGAGCCACCCAGGTGCCCCTCAAATTTTTTTTTAATAGACACACGACATTTGTTAACTATAGCATAAAGGAGGGAGCATAAAAGAACCTATATGGTTGTGGTTTTTCTGCATTTTTCTTTAAGTGGTAAAATCTGAACTCTGTGTAGACTGTGAAAAGATAGGTATATATATTTTAATCATTTGAGTAACCACTAAAACACTATAGACAGTCAAAAAGTAAGTAGGCAAAACTGAATACTAAAAAATCAAATAATCAGGGTGCCTGGGTGGCTCAGTTGGTTAAGCGACTGCCTTCCGCTCAGGTCATGATCCTGGAGTTCCGGGATCGAGTCCCACATCGGACTCCCTGCTCAGCAGGGAGTCTGCTTCTCCCTCT
>NW_027680827.1:0-7461 GCF_054177405.1 Leptonychotes weddellii
AAATTTTTTTTAAAAGATTTTATCTATTTGACAGAGAGAGACACAGCAAGAGAGGGAACACAAGCAGGGGGAGTGGGAGAGGGAGAAGCAGGCTTCCTGCTGAGCAGGGAGCCCAACGCGGGGCTCGATCCCAGGACCCTGGGGTCATGACCTGAGCCGAAGGCAGACGCTTCACCAGCTGAGCTCCCCAGGCGCCCCTAGGGTGCTCCTTTTATAATATTAACTATATACTGCTTTATAAGAATTAATGTCTGAAACAAACAGTTACATAGATAATTATTTGAACAATGCTTTTATGATGAGTTAATACTTCTCTTCTAAGGTCTTTATGGCTTATTCAGCCAAAGAGTATATAAAGTTTGGAATAATTTGACTGTGTCCTTTAAAAGCCAGAAGACAGGTGTGAATGGTGTCAGATTGGGACTGGAGCTCTTGGTCACTGTAGTGTTAATATACGTTCTCTGAGTTACCATGGAGCGAAGGGGACTATTCTCACTTTACTGTGGTTGAATTTAATTTTCTAATATGAACTTCTGATAGCTATGGAATGGATTGATATAGCCTCTGGGTGCAGCTAAAAATTGCACCTTTACTCCCTCCTTATGGTTGTGTGTTTACGTTCTCCAAAGCCTGAGAGAAAACTCACTCAGTACCTGATTTCATCTTTTTTAGGAAATTATTTCCATTTGATGGAAGCTTATAATTTTTTTCTTTTTTGGAACTAGAGTCAAGTATGCCCATTCCTTATAGACCCTTCTTCTCAAGCTACAGAGTGGTTAAAGACACATTTGAAAGACTCACGTTTGGAAGTTATTAACCAGCAGGTTTGTATGACTTATAGTTGAGATGCCAACTGGTACTAGCATGGTAGGGTGGACACAATGCTGGGTCTGTATTCAGAGGGCACAGACTCGGTCCTGTGACTTACCTGGCATGGGACCTGTGGAAGGAAGCGTAACTTTTAGCTTTACTACAAAAGGGATGAGAGTATTTATTTGATTGCTCATGTGTGCTAGGCATTAATCGAAGCCCTGGGAATTCACTAGTGAGTAAAGTAGTCACACTTCCTGTCCTAGTGGTGATGCCAGTCCGGTAGGTTGGAGAGACAATTAAATAAGCATTTATACTACATTATGATTGAAGACGTAAGTATAGGATCCTAGAGAAGTAAGAGTTCCCGACTCCACTTGGGGACAGCCTCCCAGACTTGCAGCATATGGTCATTTCGTGTCCCTGCAATCTCACCAACGAGCATCTCTCATGTGTCCCAACAGTAGACATGTTGGTTTGCAAAATGTAATCATCGTCTTCTGGGGTAGTGACCTCTCACTGCCATATTTATCTTGCTGAGAAAATTCTTTGGGGTCAGTTTTTTTTTTTTTTTTTTTTTTCCTTTGCGGAAGGCCTAGTGTATTTTGTATTCATTTTCATAGATATTCTTCAAGTGCTTGAACAATTACCTCTTTCAAACGTATTTCATTTATAAAATAGGGGTATTTACTTCATTTGTGTGTTAAGAATAGCTATAAATTAGATAATAAAATACTTTAACGCCATTTATGGTTTACGGGAGGAGATTTTAATAATTATTATTCCAAATATTTAATTTTTGTAACCATAGTTGGAGGCTTGAAGTGATGTTTAAAACCCTTTTGCTAGCTAGAAAGTCTTAAAATTCTTGCCCGGTTACAGAATTTTGTCCAGAGGTTTTTCCCCACAGTGGTCAGACCTATCACATTTCACACCAAGGAAAGTAGGCTAGAATTCATCATTTGTCTTTCTTCTTCCGTTCAGCATTTGATTTTGAACATAACCAAAGTAGTTCTTATTAATATTGGAGTAACTTATATAAAGAATTTGAAAATTTGTTTCTGCATGAAGTAGAAATTTGAAATCATAGTAAAGGATTGAAAAAAGATTTTTTATTGTTGTAAAAATCTTTATTTTTTGTATGTCTATTTAAATTATTTATGAAATCTATTTGATAATTTATTCAACTAAAATGATTCATCAGCAAGTACTTACAACTAGAAAAGCAGTCATGAGTAATTTGAATTATTAACATGCATATTAAATTTTAAAATATTCATATTATTCCTATTAATAGATTCCTTCATTATCTGTAAGGACCTTTGTAGATATTAAGGTAATAAAGGAATTAATGTGTATTCTTTTTTATTTTCTCAGGATAGTAACTTTATTACAGCTCTTGAGTTGGCGGTACGTTTTGGGAAAACCCTTATTATACAAGAGATGGATGGTGTAGAACCTGTTCTTTATCCATTATTGAGACGAGATCTGGTTGCTCAAGGTAAATATTTGACATTTTCTGGAGAGTAACTGTTTTTAAAATTTCCAAAGTAATTAACTTCATAACTAACTTTGACCCTTTTGGTCTTGCCACTGAATCTGATTTTTCTGGTTGAATGGTGGGAATGCCGTCATGGTCTAACAGGAACAGTCGACAAGCTCTTGCCTTTATAGAGGTGGCCTTGCATCAGGTTCTCCAGCACTGCTCCCAGGGACAGTATGTGACCGGAAGACACAGGACTTGAAACAGTCTTCTCACTGGTGGCTAAGATGTTTCGCAGGGACAAGATAGAAAGTCAAGTCAGCAAAGACAAAAAGCATGTAGCGTGAAGTCAGGAGTCAAGAAACAAGGTGTAAGCTTTTGAGCCTCTTCATTGGAGTCCCACTGGATGAGCTGCTTCTCCCAGGACCAGCTTGTGACAACACCTGTGAAATGTCATGTACCAAGGAAGCTTATTAGACTCTCCGTCGCACACTTTTTACTGGGGGCTGCTTATATCAGCACGTTCCGCCTAGCATGAGACAAAATTCCAGACTCCTCACACAAAAGCAGGTGTTCTGCATAAGCCACATTATTTGTACAAACAGTTTACGCACAGTGAGCACTCTTACATGAGAACCCACCCCACATCCAAATTTCCAGAAGCCTATTACGGGCCTGTCTCACAAGCAGGCCTTTCTAAGGATAGAGTCTCAGGACTGCTGTGTTTCCTCTTTCCTGCACCGCTGCCTGACCCAGCCTTTGACGATTAGAATGTAATGCTTTTCACCTCAAGACCATGTCGTGCAAAGTGTGTACAAAGAACACACTTATACATACATACACGCACATCTTTACACCACGCATGCTGCCAGCGCTACAAGACTTATGCTAACCCTGCAAGCTTGAAATAGGATTGCAGTTACTGGGGCAAACCAGAGCAGAGCAAAAAACGCATTCGTGGGTCGCTTGTTATCTCACAGGTGAGCACGTGTGGCCTGGCAGTGGCTGATGTGTTGTGAAGAGACCTCTGGTAGTGGGACTTTTGCCTTTGCAACCTGGAGCCACCCTCCAGACTGCAGTCTCTGCTCTCAGTCAGTCTGTTCCTTACCGGTACTAACTCAGATCTGTGGAGCTAGCTCTTGCGATCTTTTTTTTCCCTTTTAATTTTTATTTAAACTCTAATTAGTTAACATATAGTGCAGTGCTGGTTTCTGAGGTAGAATTCAGTGATTCCTCACTTACATACAACACCCAGTCCTCATCACAACAAGTGCCCTCCTTGATGCCCACCCCCTGTCTAGCCCATTCCCTGCCCACTGCCCTCTATCAACCCTCGGTTTGTTCTCAGTCGTTAAGAGTGTCTTACTGTTCATTTCCCTATCCCCTTCCTCCCCTCTCCATATGTTCATCTGGTTTGTTTCTTAAATTCCATGTATGAGTGAAATCATATGGTATTTGTCTTTCTCTAACTTGACTTATTTCACTTAGCGTAATACCCTCCAGTTCCATCCACATCGTTGCAAATGGCAAGATTTCATTCCTTTTGATGGCTGAATAATATTCCATTGTATATATACACCACACCTTCTTTATCCATTCATCCGTCGATGGACACTTGGGCTCTTTCTGTAATTTGGCTATTGTAGATAATGCTGCTGTGAACATCGGGGTGCATGTGCTCCTTTGAATCAGCATTTTTGTATCCTTTGGGTAACTACCCAGTAGTGCAATGGCTGGGTCGTAGGGTAGCCCTATTTTTAACTTTTTGAGGAACCTCCACACTGTTTTCCGGAGTGGCTGCACCTGCTTGCATTCCCACCAACAGTGTAGGAGGGTTCCCCTTTCTCCACATCCCCGCCAACACCTGTTGTTTCCTGACTTGTTAACTTTAGCCATTCTGACTGGTGTGAGGTGGTATCTCATTGTATTTTTGATTTGCATTTCCCTGATGAGGAGTGATGTTGAGCATCTTTTAATGTGTCTGTTGGCCATTTGTATGTCTTTGGGAGATGTCTGTTCATGTCTTCTGCCCATTTCTTAACTGGATTATTTGTTTTGGGGGGCTATGCTGTCTCACAGGGGAGGTGGAAATGAAGCTTGAGGGCCATCTGGATTTGACTTCCTTCAGTCTATATTTGGCCCTTGACGGCTCATTAAATATGAGCCCCTATCAGCTGTGATTGGTGTCAGGTTTTAGCAGTATCTGTGGCAGTAATTAGTGGCCATCTGTCTGAGAATGGGTGTTGACAAGGTCCCTTGAAGTTGGATCTGGTGCCAAGTTACATATTTCACATCCTGATTGGTTCACATTATGAACCACTATTCCAGATGGTTGTGTAGGGCTGTTTGGGTTAATTTGTTTATTTCAGAATTAGGAAAAGAGAATTAATCTCTGCCCTTACCTTATTTTTCCTGCCTATCCCCCAGGGCTGGACATATCTGTATCACAGTAGTTGAAGTTCTTTACCATCTTTGACTATACTTCCGATTGTCCTTTTCCAGAGTGTTGAGTTGCTCATGAATTGCCATTTTGTCATCATGCATTTCCTTTGGGGACAGAGGATGGTCATCCTAGAACCACATCAGACAGAGTCTGTGTCCAGTCTCATTTACATCCCTGTGTCCCTAATCTGAGCAGTATGAACTGCCTTTCTTCATACTGAGGTCAAAGTTGGCACGAATAACAAGGTTAGAATAGACTTCCTCCTCACATTTATGCTGTTCAACAATCCCCTCACATGTGTCCTGATCGAAGGGAATGGCAAGGCATGGTTCTTTTTCAAGTTCTCATTGTTTTTTTACTTCCCGATTCATGTGTGCTAGTCACTCAGCCATGCAGAAGGTCGATGTGGTGTTGGTACGTAATTGAAGACCCGGGATCAGCTAGCTACTTAGAAGTCGTCTAGGGAGAGGCTCGTGTATTTGGCAAATAGTTCCAAGTTTCACTAACAACGTCGTTAATCATTCCAGTCCTTTATGGTTATTTCATTTCCATGTTGGGCTTGAATATGGATCCAGGGATTAGAGTAGAGATGAAGGCTGAACATTGTGGTTGGCTTTTTAGTCCAGATGCTTCCTTTTAGTCGTGGTTGCTTCATCCGGGCTTATGGATGTGCAACATAGAGATTAAGTTTGTGATTAATTGTTGTGTCTGTTCCCAGTGGGTGTGGTCCTCCATATGGGTATGTCTGTGGAGCCAAGTTGGATGTGGATGGCCCCATGGCCTGAGTACAGTCAGACCAGTGTTCCTCTAACAGGAGTGATTTTGTCCCCCTGGGGTATCACAGTTGGGAGGTCCGTGCCAGGGCCATCCTAAAATGCACAGGGCATCTCCTCACAAGAGATGATTTTCCAGCACAAGTTGCCCGTAGTGCTGAGGTTGAGCTCCTCTAGTTCTGACCTATCAATCCCTGTACTGATCTGTTCAGTAAGCCTCTTTGTGACATGCTCTGTTGCCAGAAACACTACCCGAGGTCAGCTCATTGTACGGGATATTCAATGCTCTGGATTGCCAGAAATTTTACCTATGGGTAGTGGATGGCTGTAGCATTCCTTAGGATTTTGTTACCTGCGATTATTTGCAGACATCAGTAATTCTGTGCACCTGGAGGGTAGAGGGGTCACAGGCAATGACTGAGTTATAATTGCTTAGATTCCTTCCAAGGTTGCCATTTGCAGCCTTGCAAGAGTTGCCATTCAAGCCTGGGCACACGTTTGTTGACCAGATGAATAGGCAATAGTAGAAATTCCAGGTATGGAATATGCTGCTTCTAATGGGCCAAGAAAGTAATCATCATTCTCTTTGTATACAGTGACTGTAAAGACAGCAGTATTCTTAATGGGCTGTGTGGGCTGTCTCCTTGGGCAGTGTCAGTTTGGTTATTTGGTTGGTAGGGTTTTGTATTTGTCCTCACTTAGATCCTGTTCATCTTTAGCTAGTCAGCCTGGAATGGTATTCAATAGAGTGTGAGCAGTTTTGTCAGGAGAGACCATTACCAAGATGTTATCCATGTAATGGAATGTTTGGACCTAGATGGCAGTTCACATGGTACTTGGATTTATCTAGGTCAGATGATAATATAGTTCCGAAGAGTTTGGACCTGGAAACAGATACAATGTCTGTTACAAATGTTGACCAAACCAAACCCAATTCTCAAACCTGATCCAGGTTCAGAACCAAGATAATAAACATGTCAATTTGGACTTTCCCTGGAAAGAGAGTAGGAGACCAAATCTTACACTTGTATCCAATCGTTTTGTCTCTGGGGTTCTCAAAAATACACTGACGATTTTGTGTCCCAAAGAAAAAATGGTCAAAACGAACTTTGCCATGAACTCTGTAGGTTAGCTCCAGTGTAAATCGAGGCCTGATGTCATTCGGACTGTGTCGGGCTTAATAGTTCCTTGTCTGATAGTTTCTAACGGTAGGACATCGGATTAAATCCAGGGGTCCTATTTAGACAGTGAGCCATTTACTTGGAGATTTTTTAAAATTCTAGGTCAAAATAATACATGCACAGTTTACAAAACCAAATAGTACAGAAGGCAGTAGTGTTCTGTCCCTCCCCTCCTCCTGACTAGTCCTATTCACCAGAGAAAACGAGGTATTTTTCGGTTTTAACATTTTATTGAAGTGTGTGTGTGTGTGTGTGTGTGTGCAGTTTATGAATTTTTACAAACAGAATACACCTGTGTAGGCACCCAGGTCAAGATCTAGAACTTGACGTGCACTCCAGAAACCCCCTTATTTACCACGCTCCCCCATAGGGCTAACCGTGTTTCTGACTTACGACACCATAGATAGTTTTGCTTGTATCGTTTGTTGCGTAAATGCAAAAGAGAAGAGGCGCCGGAGTCCTGTGGGTGGACTGGCTCCCACAGCCCGGCTTCGGTGTCCCCCTGTTGAACGTGAGTCATTTCTCAGCACCAGCACCCCACAGGCCCGCCGTGACTGGACTCAAGTCGCAGCCCCGAACAAGAGTGCATCCCGTATCACATCAGTGTTCCAGCTAATTGGAGTGACTTCTGCTTTCGTTTTTTTTTTTAAATCAGTTATGTAGTTCCCCTCCACTTCTCTCCCCTCCTAGATAAACATTATTAAGATACCAGGCATAGGGTTGTCTGTATCCATTCCCCAGCAAAACCACACTGTCCTTTTTTTTTTTTTT
>NW_027680828.1:0-375 GCF_054177405.1 Leptonychotes weddellii
ACCTAAGTGGTGCAGTTGGTTGAGTGTCCGTCCGACTCTTGGTTTCTGCTCAGGTCATGATCTCAGGGTTGTGAGATCGGGCCCTGCGTCAGGCTCCACACTTGGCGTGGAGTCAGCTTGGAACTCTCTCTCCCTCTCCCTCTGCCCCTCCCGACCATGCCTGCTCTCTCTCTCTCTCAAATAAATAAATAAATCTTAACAAAAAAAAATAGCCAGGGGCGCCTGGGTGGCTCAGTCATTAGGCTTCTGCCTTTGGCTCTGGTCTTGATCCCAGGGTCCTGGGATCGAGCCCCACATCGGGCTCCCTGCTCTGCGGGAAGCCTGCTTCTCCCTCTCCCACTCCCCCTGCTTGTGTTCCCTCTCTCACTGTCTCTC
>NW_027680829.1:0-375 GCF_054177405.1 Leptonychotes weddellii
TCATGAGATTTAAGGAAAGAAGCCACCTCCTAACATCAAAGTGCAAGGTGAAGCAGCAAGTGCTGATGGAGAAGCTGCAGCCAGTGATCCAGAAGATCGAACTAGAATAACGGATGAAGTGGCTAACTGAAGAACAGATTTTCAATGTAGATGAAACAGTCTTCTATGGAAGAAGGTGCCATCTTGGCCTTTCACAGTTAGGAGAAGTCAATGCCTGTCTTCAAAGCTTCAAAGGACAGGCTGGTTCTCTTATTAGGGACTAATGCAGCTGGTGACTTTAAGTAGAAGCCAGTGCTCCTTTGCCATTCTGACAATCCTAGGGCCCTGAAGAATTATGCTAAATCTACTCTGCCTGTGTTCTAGAAATGGAACAAC
>NW_027680830.1:0-375 GCF_054177405.1 Leptonychotes weddellii
AAATCTTTAAAAAAAATTTAAAAAGATAAAGTTATAAAAAAAAGAAGAAGAAGAAAAGGTCTAGAAGGGAAAGACTTGGCGTAGAACTAACTTTTAACCCTCAGGGTCACACCTCACATCCATCAGGGTGCTACCATCAAAACCAAAAACAAGTGTTTGTGAGGACGTGGAGAGAGTGGAACTAAGGAATGTAGAAATACGGTGCAACCACTGGAGAATTAGTACGATGAGTCCCAAAAATATTAAACATAGACTCACCGCGGGGAAGAATGAAGTGGGGGAAATCGGAGGGGTAGACAAACCATGGAGTGGTTCGTCATGGACTCTGAAAAACAAACTGAGGGTTCTAGAGGGGAGGGGGGTGGGAGGATGGGT
>NW_027680831.1:0-375 GCF_054177405.1 Leptonychotes weddellii
GAAAAAAAAATCTTACTGGGCGCCTGGGTGGCTCAGATGGTTAAGCATCTGCCTTCGGCTCAGGTCATGATCCCGGGGTCCTGGGATCGAGTCCCGCATCGGGCTCCCTGCTCCTTGGGAGCCTGCTTCTCCCTCTACCTCTCTCTCTCTCTCTGTCTCTCATGAATAAATAAATAAAATCTTAAAAAAAAAAAAATCTTACTAAGGAAATTCACACTTGCATTCATTCGAGCACACTTATGGGATTAAATGCATATTTTTCTACAACAACTGGATGGAGTTCCCCAGAAGGTAATTTCAATCTGTGATGAAAGTAAATCCAATTACTTTGATCAATGAAATTACTAATAGACACTTTCCAAGGACATTCAGAGC
>NW_027680832.1:0-375 GCF_054177405.1 Leptonychotes weddellii
TGCCTTGGAGCAGAGCACTGCTTTTGCAGAGCATGGAGGTGCCCACAGCCCAGACTAGCCGAAGGTGGGTGTGTGTGTGTGCCAGGGGCGGGGTGGGGGGTGGGGAGTGGGAAGTGGCAGAATGAAGGAGGCCATAGCAGGGCTCTGGGATCGGAGCCGAATCTCATTCCCTGTGCGACCTTGAGGAAACGAATTCACTATGGAGCTCATTTTCTTCATCTAAAAATGAAAAAGAAGGGAAAAATGGTGATGATGGTGATGATGATGGTGGTGGTGGTGGTCATGATAAGATTGTCCCACTCAGAATGCAAGCTGGTGCAGCCACTCTGGAAAACTGTATGGAGGTTCCTCAAAAAGTTGAAAATAGAGCTACCA
>NW_027680833.1:0-375 GCF_054177405.1 Leptonychotes weddellii
GCCCCATCCCTCCCACCCGCATCTCCGTCTTCATGGGGCTTCTCCTCTGTGTCTGTGTGTCTCCTCCTCAGCCCCTTGGAAGGACACCTGCCATGAGATTTAGGGCCTGGACCATCTCATCTGAAGATCTTTAACGTCAATCACATCTGCAAAGACACTTTTCCAAACAAGGTCACATTCAAGGTTCCTGGGATTAGGCTGTGGATATAGCTCTCGGGGGCCAGCATTCAGCACACTGTGCTGGGTTCATAACAGAAGGAAAGAAAGAGGGACAGAGGGACCCTGAGAAGGCAGCCCCTTACTGCCGGGAGGGCCCGTGAAGGCAACATCCCTGGCAGTGTCCACCCCACGGCCTGCTCTCAGCTTGTGGTCCCC
>NW_027680834.1:0-375 GCF_054177405.1 Leptonychotes weddellii
CCCATGCAGTGGAGCCATCCAAGTCCCGTGTCTGGCTTCACCCACTACCAGGTGTCCAGCTCATTCTGTAGACCGTCAATACCTGAACACCTACAGAGCCGTTGTGAAGCACCAGACAGTTACTGCGCTCCAGTCTCTACTTGGAGGAAATCACTTTTAGCGTCACAACAGCACAATAGTGAGTAGGCGGTATGAATATTTCCACATGTCAGGACAGGGAACTGAGGCACAGAGGGCTCTCGGGAACTCTCTCAGGTATGTGTAGCTTGTAAATGGGATGTGAATCCAGGCCATCAGGCGTGGTCACTGTGCTTTGCTGCGTTTCTATCATATCTCTGCTAAATAACCGTAGTTGCCCACAAAACCTGTCAGGTG
>NW_027680835.1:0-375 GCF_054177405.1 Leptonychotes weddellii
CTCAGAATTCTGTAGGTCAGAAGTCTGGCTGGGCTCAACTGGGTTCTCTGCTATGGGTCTCACAAAATTAAAATCAATGTGTAGGCAGTGGTGTGCTCTTACCTGGAGGCCCTGGGGAACAATCCACTTTCTTGCTCATTCAGGATGGTGGCAGAATTCATTTCCTTGAGGCTGTAGGGATGAGGTCCTTGTTTTCTTGTTGGCTGTCAACTGGGGTCTATTCTCTGCTCCAAAAGGCTGCCTGCTTCTCTTTTCACGTAGCTTACTCTATTTTCAAAGCAGCAATGACATTTTGGGTCCTTCTCACACCTCTAATCTCTCTGACTTCTACTTCTACCGTTAGCTAGAGAAAGCTCTCTGCTTTTTTTTTTTTTT
>NW_027680836.1:0-375 GCF_054177405.1 Leptonychotes weddellii
GGGGGTGGGAGGATGGGTTGGCCTGGTGGTGGGTATTGAGGAGGGCACGTTCTGCATGGAGCACTGGGTGTTATGCACGAGCAATGAATCATGGCACACTTCATCTAGAACTAATAATGTAATGTATGGGGATTAACATAAGAATAAAAACAAACAAACAAACAAACAAACAAACAAAAAAGTTCCCACTGACTTCTTGCCATTGCTACGTAAGTTCTAGCAGTCAGCAGTTATAACACACAATGCAGTGTAAATCAACACCCGAAGTAGGACTTCAACAGCTAAGTGTTAGAGTTTGCTGGAGTGGTGGGTGACCAGTGGTGGAGGCTTTGGGAATGTTCTCAGACTTGGGATACCAGTCATATATTTCTGCAA
>NW_027680837.1:0-375 GCF_054177405.1 Leptonychotes weddellii
TTGGGCTTTTCCAGAATGTCATATAAATAGAAACATATGAGTCTGGCTTCTTCCACTTAATGCAAGGCTTTTAAAAGTTGCCTGGTTATTGCATTTATCTGTAGTTTGTTCCTTTTTTATGGTTGAGTAGTACCCCACTGTGTGGATGTGCCACAGTTTATTTATTCACCAGCTGATGGACAAAAGAAAATTAGAAAGCGATAAAGGAGAAAAAGAGAAACAAAAAGAAAGCATACTAAATGGAAAATATGAAATAAGAGAGCAAAAATGAGGCCTAATATAATACTATTTATAATAAAGATAAATGGGTAGAAGTCATCAATCAAGATGGAGAATCAGGGCGCCTGGATGGCTCAGTCATTAAGCATCTGCCTT
>NW_027680838.1:0-7460 GCF_054177405.1 Leptonychotes weddellii
AAAAAAAATAATAATAATATACATGTACATACATAATATATAGGTTTGATATAATCCCAATCAAGTTTTCAGCAAGTTATTTTGTAGATATCAACAAATTGATTCTAAAGTTTATATGGAATGATAAAAGACCCAGAATAATCAACACAATATCAAAGGGAAACAAAGTTGACTGACACTGACTTCAAGACTTAATATAAAACTGCTGTAATCATGATGGAGTGATATTGGTGAAAGAACAACAATAAAAAATCAATTGATACAACAGAATAGCCCAGAAACAGACCCACATAAATTGCTAAAGGAACAAAAGCAATACAATGGAGAAAGAATAGTCTTTTCAAAACATTAGGGAATTGTAAACTAAAACACCATTGAGATACCATTACACACTTACCAGAATGGTTCAAATCCAAACCACTGATAACAGCAAATGTGTGATGTTGAGCATCTATTCATGTGTCTGTTGACTATTTTGATGTCTTCTTCAGAAAAACATCAATGTCAAATAGGTTACTGCGGTGTTCTCTAGGATTTTAATGGTTTCCTGTCTCAAATTTGTCTTTAATCCATTTTAAATTAATTTCTGTGTATGGTGTAAGAAAGTGGAAAACAGTATGGAGATTCTGCAAAAAAATCAAAAATAGGACTACCCTACCATCCAGTAATTGCACTACTAGGTGTTTACCTAAAGAATACAAAATACCTAATTCAAAGGGATACATGCACCCTGATGTTTATAGCAGGATTATCTACAATAGCCAAATTATGGAAACAGCCCAAATGTCCATCAACTGATGAATGGATAAAGATGTGTCCTATATTTACAATGGAATATTACTCATCCAAAGAAAAGAATGAACTCTTGCCATTTGCAACAACATGGATGGAACTAGAGTAGTATCATGCTAAGTGAAATAAGTTAGAGAAAAACAAATAGCATATGATTTCTCTCATATGTGGAATTTAGGAAACAAAACAAATGAGTAAAGGAAAAAAAGAAAGAGAGAGACGAAAATCAAGAAACACATCCTTAAATACAGAGAACAAAGTGATGGTTACCAGAGGGGAAGTGGGTGGGGGGATGGGTTAAATAGGTGATGGGGATTAAGGAGTTCACTTGTGATGAGCACTGGGTGTTGTTTGTAAGTGCTGAATCACTAAATTGTGCACCTGAAACTAATATTATACTGTATGTTAACTAACCAGAATTTAAATAAAAACTAAAAAAAAACAACAACAAATGTTGTCAGGATGTGAATCAACAAGAGCTCTCATCATTGCTGGTTAGAATGTAAAATGATACAGCCACTTTGGGAGACAGTTTGGCAGTTTCCTACAAAATTCAACATATTTTACCATAAAATCCAGCAATCCCATTCCTTGGTATTTACTCAAAGGAGTTTAAAACACATCCACACCAAAACCTGCACAGAAATGTTTACAGAAGCTTTATTCCCAATTGCTAAATTGTGGAAGCAACCAAGATATCCTTCAGCAAATGAATGGATAAATAAACTGTGGGACATCCAGACAATGAATTTTTATTCAGCAGTAAAAAGAAATGAGCTATAAAACCATGAGAAGATAAGAAACAACCTTAAAAGCATATAACCAAGTGAAAGAAGCCAATTTGAAAAGGCTACATTCTGTCTGTATATATATATATCTATATGACATTTGGAAAAGGCAAATTTATGGAGACAGTAAAAAGATTAAGTGGTTGCCAGTGGTTAGGTTGTGTAGGGCCTAAGGGCAGGCCACCTCAAAATGGGCCACTTTGACATATTGATCATTTTAAATAAAAGTTACTCAAGAAATAACCAGTGCAAGGACACTCAAACCCTCCTCTCTCCCAAAAAAGCAGGAAATAAAACTCTCATATGAAAAGTACCCTCCCTGTAGAAGTAGAGAGACAGTCTTATCATCAGAGATAGGAAATTTAAAGCTGAGAAAGCTATAGAAACAAACCTTTTTACTTTTTAACTAATCTAGTACCTCAGCCCAAATACTTAGAATTCCTTACTAATTAAAGCTCCCAAACATCTGTTTTCTTTATCTTGTCAATTCCTCACAAGTTTATTGTTTCTTTGTCTAAAAAGTCTAAACACTGCCTGCCTTGGTAATTTCCTTAGGTCTCAATTTCAATATTGGGTCTCCTTGCACATGTAGCAAAACTTTGTTTTTTTGTTTTTGTTTTTATTTTGTTTTTTACTCCTGTTAACCTGTCTCATGTAAATTTAATATTTAGTCCAGATGGGAGTCCTTGAAGGGTAGGGGAAGAAATTTTCTTTTCCTTCAGGTGAAAGGAGGAATGAATAACCAGAGCACAGAGAATTTGGGGGGCAGTAAAACTATTTCATATGTTACTACAATGGCAGGTACATGTCATACATTTGACAAAAACTCAGAGTATGTACAACACCAAAAGTGAACCCTAATGTAAATTATCAGCTTTGGGTGTTAATTATGTGCCAATGTAGGTTGATCAATTGTAACAAATGCATCACTGTGGCTTGGAATGTTGATGGTGGGGGAGACTGCATGGGTGGGAATAGGGAATACATGAAAACTCTATATTTTCTGCTCTATTTTGTTATGAACCTAAAACTGCCCTAAAATATAAAATATATTTTTAAAAAAACAACTCAGACTTTTAGTTTCTATTATGAATGAAGGGAAAGATTGGGTTCTACCAATAAGTATAATTCTTTTAAATTGAGATTCACTATTTGATTTATATACTGGATATTCAGATATCCTTAGTCCTCTTATCCACAGACCATTACCAGAAATAAAGGTAAAGATCGCCTTGTTTTGTCAAAAAGCTCAGCTCAGGTTTGTTGGGGGCATGGCGGAGATTGAAGAAAGCACAGAAGCCTGATAATGCCATGCTTTTTGGTGAAGAACTGCATTCTTTGATGAAGCTAAGAAGATCTGCTTTGGAAGAAAACTAAAAAAGATACTGAGGAATTACTATAAATATAGTCACTTTTCCATCAACCATTCAGGACAAAAGCAAAAAGCCTATAAGCAGACAAAAAGAAATTGATGGAAACAATAAGAACACTTATACAAATTATTTCAAACTGTGATAGATACTAATACTGTCAAAATATTGCAGATATATATCTATATACGTCATGCTTAACCACCTGGTAACTCTGACAACCAATATGGGAAATGAATATTCTTCAATGCAAGAATGTGTTCCTAGTCTTTACACCTCCATGCTTTTTTTTTTTTCTTTATGCATACTATACAACTATAACTTCTCACTTGGGAGAAACTGCTTAGGTGTTTTAAATCTGAGCAATATGCTTAGAAATGTGGGAAAATATTGAAGACAAAAGGAAAGAAAGATCTGCTCATCACACATTAATGATTCATTACTTAGTGAAGAAGTTCCTTGGTCTGGAATACTGGTGTACAAACCATCTGATTGTCATGATATACAAAATAGAGAACATATGTATATTTTGAAGGAGAGAGTCTATAGTTTTCATCAAATTTTCAAAGGGATTAGGACTTGTGACACTTAAATGTTTAAGAAGTCATCTTCTATGCAATGCCATAGGTTGCTGGCATCTATTACAGACTGTTAAGCAAAACAATTACATCAGTATATTCAGTAATAGCATCTGGAACTCTGAAAGCTAAAGCAGCTCCCCAGGTACCCAAATTACAATTTGAACGTAAATAACTTACTATTGTAAATCTGTGTATAACAGTATATAAACAGCAGTGGTAGTCATCCCCACCTCGTATTAATTATCAGGGCAAAATCTCCATCCCCAGAACTTGAATAAGGATAGAAACCAGGAAGGGTGGCATCTTTTTTTTTTTTTTCAGAACTGTCCTGCTACTCAATACTAGCCTTAGACATGAGATAAAGACAGCACAGCCAGTCATCTGTGAAATGTAATTTAAGAAGCATTTGAAAGAGCCTTACCCACAAATAAAAAACTTTGTCTCTTGTTAACACATCATATTTCATAACTGGTGATTTGTACCCAACCTCTTCCAAAATCTATATAGGTATTTTTATTATTTCAGGGAATAGGCTATAACAGTTACTTGGTCTCTTTCCTGATGTTTTGATACCAACCATTCTTACTTATTTTTAATATGAAGCCCTTCTGTTCATTCACAAGTCTCTTCCAGAATGATAATTCAATATTGTCATAGTCACTATAGTAGAATGATTTCCCTTATCAAATATATCTTGCATAGCTTATGATTTTGACAATATCAGTGTACATCAGCAGTGAGGGAAGAGGACCGTAGCTGCCCATTATTATGAACTTTCCTAATTTACTAATTTTGTAAGCTCTCCAATTTAATTAATCTTTTCCAGACAAATAAATATTCTCTTAATGAAAATTATCCACTAATTAATGCTTTCTAATCAGAGGTATACCTGGTTTTATGTTATTAAAATCCATATATAGATAGAGATAACAATCTTCTAAACCTGTAGGATCCAAGAAATTCGATAAACAGTAACAATATATTGGTGCTTCTGACAGTGTAGACACTAGCCTAATAATAACAATAGTTGAATTGATAGTGGGATAAAAATAAGAAGAACAATGATAAAATACATTCCACATTTATTTTGTACTTTAGTCATCCCCAAATATTTATTATTGATTTTTAAAAGATTTTATTTATTTATTTGAGAAAGAGAGAGAGAGAAAGAAAGAGAGAGCACAAGCAGGTGGAACAGTAGGCAGAGGGTGAGGGAGAGGTAGGATTCCTGCTGAGCAGGGATCCTGACAACACGGAGCTCAATCCCAGGACCCTGAGATCATGACCTGAGCTGAAGGCAGACGCTTAACAAACTGAACCACCCAGGTGCCCCTGATTTTTACTTTTCACTGCAACAAAATTCTCAGACATAGATAACTGTATTGCCAATTTGAGAAGAAAAGAAAGAATGAAAGAAGGAAGAAAGGATGAAAGAAAGAAGAAAAGACAAAAAGAAGGAAAGAAAGATACTGAAAGAGAAAGAAAACCAATGTTAAAAAAATAAAGAAAACTTTAGAAATCCTAACAGCCAAGTGCCCGTCTATGGTCCCAATGGAGTTTAGCAGTAATATCAAACCTAGAAGTCAGGGCTCCAAATTCAGCTTATGTTTTTTCAATAGATTCAAGATGCTCCAGCTGTCAAATTTAAATCACATTTTCTGAGGAGGAGCAAGATGGCGGAGGAGTAGGAGACCTAAATTTCATCTGGTCCCAGGAATTCAGCTAGATAGGGATCAAACCATTCTGAACACCTATGATCTCAACAGGAGATCAAAGAAAAGAATAGCAGCAACTCTCTGAACAGAAAAACGACCATTTTCTGGAAGGTAGGATGTGCGGAGAAGTGAATCCGAGGAGATATTCGGGAAGATAGATGGTGGGGTAGGGGGCCTCCGTCAGCCGCTACTTGCAAGTGATAGAGCAGCGGAGCACAAAATCAGAACTTTTAGAGGTCTGTTCCCCTGAGGGACGTCGCTCCAGTGGCTAAGCTGGGGGTGGAACCCTCGCTGGGACAGTGTGGTCTCAGGACCCTCGGGGTCACAGGAAGACCAGGGGTGCCTGAGTGTGGCAGAGCTCCCAGGTATCAGAGCAGGGAGCCAGCTGCAGAGATGGAGCCGAGGAGTGGGCTCTCAGCTCAGGGTTGCCATAAACCATGGTCCGCGGCACAGTCAGGCCACTGCTCTTCCAGCAGGGACCTAACAAGCGGCAGATCTGGGGAGACTCCCCTTCCTCCCCCGGGGAGGAGCAACGTGGGAGCACACCGCAGGAATCTGCTGGGTTTGGAGACTCCACAAGGGGTCGTGTGCCAGAGATAGAAATGCTCAGTCACAGGCCGGGTGAGCACGGGGTGCGGCCAGAGACCGGGGAGACAGGAGTGATTCACTGCTTTTCTCTGGGGGCTCACTGGGGAGTGGGGCTCCGAGGTCTCAGATCCTCCGGGGCAGAGATTGGGAGGCCGCCATTTTCACTCTCATCCTCCAAAGCTGTATGGAAAGCTTTCAGGGAACAAAAGCTCCCGAGAGCAAACCCGAGCAGATTACTTAGCCCAACCCGGCAAGGGCAGGGCAATTCTGCCTCCAGCAAAGACATTTGAGAACCACTGCAACAGGCCCCTCCCCCAGAAGATCAGCAAGAACAGCCAGCCAAGACCAAGTTTACCTATCAATGGAACGGCAGAACTCCAGCACTGAGGGAATACTGCACATAGAATTCATGGCTTTTTCCCCATGATCCTTTAGCCTTTCAAAGTTAATTTTTTTATTTTTTTAATTTTTTAAATTTTTTTAAAATTTTTCTTTTTCCCTTTTTCAACCAACATCTTATCAATCCCTTTTTTAAAAAATCTTTTTTATTTTTCATTTTTAGAGTCATAATCTATCCCTTCATAGTAGTTAACCTTATTTTTGGTATATTTTATATATAAGTTGTTCTGTCTTTAAAATCTTGGGATACAGTTTCTTCTAACAGACCAAAATATACCCTAAATCTTTAGTGTATGGCTTTGTTCTAGTCTGCTGCCAGATCACATTCTCTCCCTTTTTTTTTTTTTTAAATCCTCTTCTTTCTTTTTTCAACCAAATAAATAAAATCATGAATGAAAGGAGAGATCACAACCAACACCAAAGAAATACAAACAATTATAAGAACATTATGAGCAACTATATGCCAGCACATTCGATAATCTGGAAGAAATGGATGCATTCCTAAAGATGTATGAACTACCAAAACTGAACCAGGAAGAAATAGAAAACCTGAACAGACCTATAACCACTAAGGAGATGCATTCCTAGAGATGTATCAACTAGCAAAACTGAACCAAGAAGAAATAGAAAACTTGAACAGACCTATAACCACTAAGGAAATTGAAGCAGTAATCAAAAATCTCCCAACAAACGAAAGCCCAGGGCCAGACGGCTTCCCATGGGAATTCTACCAAACATTTAAAGAAGAATTAGTACCTATTCTTCTGACACTTTTCCAAAAAATAGAAATGGAAGGAAAACTTGCAAACTCGTTTTATGAGGCTACCATTACCTTGATCCCAAAACCAGACAAAGACCCCATCAAAAAGGAGAATTATAGACCAATATCCTTGATGAACATGGATGCAAAAATTCTCACCAAAATACTAGCCAATAGGATCCAACAGTACATTAAAAGGATTATTCACCACGACCAAGTGGGATTTATCCCTGGGCTGCAAGGTTGGTTCAACATCCCCAAAACAATCAGTGTGACACAATACATTAATAAAAGAAAGAACAAGAACCATATGATTCAATAGGTGCAGAAAAAGCATTTGACAAAGTACAGCATCCTTTCTTGATCAAAACTCTTCAGAGTATAGGGACAGAAGGTACATACCTCAATATCATAAAAGCCATCTATGAAAAACCCAGAGCAAATATCATTCTCAATGGGGAAAAAAA
>NW_027680839.1:0-375 GCF_054177405.1 Leptonychotes weddellii
AAAAAACTTTATTGAGATATAATTGATATACCATAAAATTCAACTTTTTTAAAGTGTATAATTAAATGTTTTTTAGTTTATTCACTGAGTTGGGCAACCATCCCCACAATCTCATTTTAAAACCTTCTTAAGAGTTTTTTCTACTTATGTTCTTCTAATAGTTCCAGAATAACACTATGTTTTATTTATTTATTTATTTATTTTTATTTTTTTTTTTAAAGATTTTATTTATTTATTTATTTGAGACAGAGAGAATGAGAGACAGAGAGCATGAGAGGGAGGAGGGTCAGAGGGAGAAGCAGACTCCCTGCCGAGCAGGGAGCCCGATGCGGGACTCGATCCCGGGACTCCAGGATCATGACCTGAGCCGAAGGC
>NW_027680840.1:0-375 GCF_054177405.1 Leptonychotes weddellii
CATGAGATGCTCGGTATCACATCTCACACCCATTAGGTTAGCTACTATTAAAAAAAAAAACCAATGTGGCAAAATTGGAATCCCTGTGCACTGTTGGTGGGACTGTAAGATTGTACAACTGCTGTGGAAAACAGTGAGATGGTCCTTGAAAAATTAAAAATAGAATTACTGTATGATCCAGCAGTTCCACTTCTGGGCATAGAGCCAAAAGAACTGAAAGCAGAGTCTCAAAGAGATATTTGTACAGCCATGTTCATAGCATTATTCACAATAGCTGAAATTTGGAAGCAACCCAAGTGTCCATTGATGGATGAGAAGATAAGTAAAATGTGGTATGTACATACAATGAACACTACTCAGTCTTTTTTTTTTTTT
>NW_027680841.1:0-375 GCF_054177405.1 Leptonychotes weddellii
ATTAATGCCTATAGGGTAACTGGATGTTGAATCACTGATTCGGCTTCACCTTGATTCATTCCAGCCAAATAGGTGGTAAAGCAAAGAGGTAGTGTGTGGGCAAAGACATTCTTACCTCTCATCCTTTTGTCTAAATCTTGACAAACAAAAATGTTGGGGGTATGGGATACAGATCTTTTTTTGCTCCCATAAAGATGACATGAAACTACATGCACCAGAAATAGCTTCAGAATTCCTGGGTTGTAAAACCTCTCATAAACTTTAGTAGTTTAAGGAGTGCCTACCTAAATTAATAAAAGGTCCATCTGTCATTTCAGCTTTGTCTGAGCAAAATATTATGTGATTCATGATAGGGGCTGATAGCAGCTTCTATAC
>NW_027680842.1:0-375 GCF_054177405.1 Leptonychotes weddellii
TCATCCATTGATGACCACCTAAGCTGTTTCTATATTTTAGCTATTGTAAATAATGCTACTATAAACATGAAAGTGTATATGCCATTTTGAGTTAGTGTTTTCATTTCCTTTCAACATAATTTCAAAAGCAGAATGTCTGGACAATACCGTAGTTCTATTTCTAAATTATTGCAGATCCTCCATTCTGCTTTCCATAGTGCTGTACCAGTTAACCCACCAGCAGTACACAAAGGTTTTTTCTCCATATCCATACCAGCATTTGTTATATCTTATCTTTTTGATGATGGACATTCTAACAGGTGTGAGGTGATATCTCATTGTGGTTTTGATCACCATTTCCCTAATGACTAATGATGCTGAGCATCTTTTCATGTG
>NW_027680843.1:0-375 GCF_054177405.1 Leptonychotes weddellii
GAGATTGCTTAAATAAATAAAACTTTAAAAAATTATTGTTTAAAATTGTGGTAAAATATACATACCATAAATTTACTATTTTAACCATTTTTTTTAAAGATTTTATTTATTTATTAATTAACAATTAAACTTTAAGCTTATTACATGGGAATTTGTGTTATCTAGAATTCATGAATGAACTAACTTGCAGTGTGTGTGTGTTGATGTTATATTATCATATGAAGTAATTTATGATTTTGTGTGTGTGAAATTATTTTCAGTAAAATTTTTATTTTAACAGTGGGCGTCCAATGCATTCTGGGTTGTTGAAGTTTTTTTTTGTTTTTTTTATGCCAGGTTTTTCACCAGTTCCGATTCTGAATGGTAAGTTAGTGA
>NW_027680844.1:0-375 GCF_054177405.1 Leptonychotes weddellii
CATGAGATGCTCGGTATCACATCTCACACCCATTAGGTTAGCTACTATTAAAAAAAAAAACCAATGTGGCAAAATTGGAATCCCTGTGCACTGTTGGTGGGACTGTAAGATTGTACAACTGCTGTGGAAAACAGTGAGATGGTCCTTGAAAAATTAAAAATAGAATTACTGTATGATCCAGCAGTTCCACTTCTGGGCACAGAGCCAAAAGAACTGAAAGCAGAGTCTCAAAGAGATATTTGTACAGCCATGTTCATAGCATTATTCACAATAGCTGAAATTTGGAAGCAACCCAAGTGTCCATTGATGGATGAGAAGATAAGTAAAATGTGGTATGTACATACAATGAACACTACTCAGTCTTTTTTTTTTTTT
>NW_027680845.1:0-375 GCF_054177405.1 Leptonychotes weddellii
TTAAGCGACTGCCTTCGGCTCAGGTCATGATCCTGGAGTCCCTGGATCGAGTCCCGCATCGGGCTCCCTGCTCGGCGGGGAGTCTGCTTCTCCCTCTGACCCTCCCCCTTCTCATGTGCTCTCTCTCATTCTCTCTCTCTCAAATAAATAAATAAAATCTTTAAAAATAAATAAATAAATAAAAAATAAATAAAAAAAATAAAATAAAAATAAAAATAAATAAAACTAAATCATTTAGAATTTTTAAAAAACTGTTATTTTAATTTTATCCCAATACAATGCATCCTATCTAGCAGGCATGATTTACCATCTTGGCCACTAACTGCCAATCATTTTAAGGCTTTTCCAGGATTTGTGCCAGAGATTAACAACATA
>NW_027680846.1:0-375 GCF_054177405.1 Leptonychotes weddellii
TCATGTCCCTTTGATAAAATAACTACCTATAGAAACATCCTGGTATAAAATACTTAGCCTTTATTTTTTTTTATTTTATTTTATTATGTTAATCACCATACATTACATCATTAGTTTTTGATGCAGTGTTCCATGATTATTTGTTTGCGTGTAACACCCAGTGCTCCATTCAATACATACCCTCTTTAATACCCATCACTAGGCTAACTCATCCCACCACCCCCTTCCCCTCTAGAACCCTCAGTTTGTTTCTCAGAGTCCATAGTCTCTCATAGTTCATCTCCCCCTCTGATTCCTCCCCTTCATTTTTCCCTTCCTACTATCTTCTTTTTTTTTTTTTTAAACATATAATGTATTATTGTTTCAGGGGTACAG
>NW_027680847.1:0-375 GCF_054177405.1 Leptonychotes weddellii
CCAGGAGCTGTGGATAGCATACTTTGATGGAGCATGAGGAACCAAGATTGGAGAGGCAAGTGAAAACCAGAGAGAGACTGAGCCTTCATCCTAAAGGGACTGAGCAGTCTCTGTCGGCTTGTAGGTGGCAGTGACGTGGTCAGATCGTCCCTCCAGCCACGAGCTCTGCCCCCCCTATTGCCCTGGACTCCAGCACTGCAGGAACATGGTACTGCGTGTCCATTTCACCCCAGGGCATCCTGTGATGCCTAAACTCAGACCTCACAATAGCCCCCAAGCAGGCCAGTTATGATGCAAGAGAAGTTTGTGACTGTCCCTTGGGTTCCTATTACACTGTCCTAGAAAGCAACTCCAGGCATTGACGCCTCCTATCCT
>NW_027680848.1:0-375 GCF_054177405.1 Leptonychotes weddellii
CCTGAACTCAATTACTTGCAAAGAGTCCTGAGGGAACTCTAAGACCTTATCAATTGAATATTGAACTACCAGACTGATTCATATGTTTAACCCAGTAAGAAAAAGGCAACAACAGACTTGATCTTAACTGTTTTCCTAGCCTCAAAAATTATTTGAGCAAAATAGCACTTAAGGCTAATGGTTGCTCACACATTTTAGTCCACCATGAAAAAAAGCAAACAAAACAAAACAAAAAAACCAAGGGTCACACAGGTATATTTCCGTGTTCCTGTAGTCTATGAAACCCTTCTCTTTTTTTTTTTTTATATATATATTTTTTTATTCTTATGTTAATCCCCATACATTACATCATTAGTTTTAGATGTAGTGTTCCAT
>NW_027680849.1:0-7459 GCF_054177405.1 Leptonychotes weddellii
GTGGCGTGGGAGTTGCTTCCGGGTTGCGCGCCCGGAAGCAGGAAGTTGTCGGCTTACCCTCCTCGCCCGGCGGCTGCTGTCCCCAAGGCGGGAGGAGCCCGAGAGGGCGCGGGCCCCGCATGTGAGTGACTGGGGCCCGAGGCCGGGAGGGGGGGAGGCCGCGCTGTGACAGCCTCACCGCCGCGCCCGTCTGTGACATCCTCGCGCAGCCCCTTGCCCCTGCGCAAACTCTTTTCCTGAGCCTCAGGTGTTTCGCAGACGGTACCCCCGGCAACTTCCCCCTCCGCGCCCCCGCCAGGATCGACTCCCTTAAGACTTCTTTTCTTTCCTTGGCTCCGTGGGGCCGAGCAAAGCGAGGTTGACCCTGCTTGAACCTGTTTCGCAGGCGTCACGGCAGTGTCCAAAACACGATTGGCGCCAGCAAAGTCTAGATTTCACTGCCCTTTTGACGGATTTCTAATTTCTTTTATGTATTGAGAGATTCCCCACTCCTCTTCAAGACATCTTTTTCTAATTGTTACCGGTAGAAGCTTGCCTTGTGTCAATGGAAGTCTCGGTTCTTGCATTCCCCACGAAAGATTTACATGAGGATCCGCAATGGAATAAAGACATTGAGAAGGAAGGTAGCAAGCATAAAGCAGTTTATTACACTCAAGATGGAGTGGGCAAGTCTGGGGTTGGCGACTGCCCCGAGGCTACCAGAGTTTTTCCCTTTTAAGTAAGTAGGGTCATGAGTCCTGGGCAAGGTAGTCTTTTATGGAGGCTGCCTCCGATAATTTGGGAGACTCCTCCTACCGGTGGGGAGGGAGAACTTTTGCTCTACAAGGTTCCTACTGGAAGGGTCTTGGCTGCCTTCCCTCACTGGCGGGGAGGTGTGTGCAAATCTCAATGCAAATGTAATATAAGAAGTCCGGGGTTACCCTGGGGCAGAAGTTGAAGAGGAGAGCACAAGCTCTGCACCTGCTTTTCTTGGTCTTATAGTCCTGGAAAGTTGGAAACCACAAAACCGGGATGTTTGCCCTCAAGTTTCTAAATGTAACCTTTTTATGGCTGCCCTTGCCTGCAGCTTGAATCTAACAGCCTACTCTATCACTCCCCCTTCAAGGACTTGGGACTCAAATCTTTTAGGTGGAGGGTGGAAGTCAGGCTTCTGTAGCTGCTTCCTGCTGAACAGGGGCAGTGTTTTCATTAGAGTCCCAGTCTTTGCTATCTGTCAGGCCATCAGGAGGTGATATGAGGTTAAGGTGAAGTGGGGCTTGTGTCCTGGTCTCAGAAGATTTGACTACTTTGGTCCAGGGGCTATGGTAGTTTTCATGTTCACTTGGTAGGGGCTGATATCCTTGTTTCAGTAAGAGCTGAAGTTAACCTGTCTAACACGAGAGGAGATGGAACTTTTTTATAAGGTGAAGAAGATCTTGTCCAAAAAACAAAAGAAGGATCACTCAAAGGAAGAGGTCCCATGAAGAAGGGAAATATTCATAATATAAGACCCCAGGATAGGAGGTGGTGGTTGTGCCTGATAGGAGATGTGAAGTCTTTTGATACTTCTTGAATAAAGCCTGACTGATTGACATAAAAATAACATTATTCTTAAACTAATGCACAGGTACCCCCTTGGGCAGAAGCGAGGATATTTAATACCCTTTGATTTTGGAGGACTACCCCTGAGAGTGAGTTGAGTTGGTGGTCTAAGGTTGCCAAGACTTGTATACTTTCTTGAATGGATTTGCCTAATGCTTGAGAGAATTGAGAAGAAAGGACAGTCCTAGTGATCCCTTTGGCGATCCTGAGGCTGCTCCCAGGAGGGCCCCTAGTGAGAGGAGTGTAAGGACCTCCTGCTTGGATATGGATGTTTCAGTTACAATAGAGTAGGAAACTCTTAGAGTACCTCCTAAGAGGGATACATCTGGAGCTAACCAGGCTAAAGAACAAGTGCCCTTCCATCCATTTGGAAGGGCTCGGTATGCTTGAGTTCCACAAATAGAGTCCCTTCTGAGGATGCAGGTGAGCCTTGGTTAGGATAGAAAATAGGGCGCCTGGGAAATGCAGCTGGTTGAGCATCGGACTCTTGGTTTTGGCTCAGGTCGTGATCTCGGCTGTAGATTGAGCCCTTCATTGGGCTCCATGCTCAGCTGAGTCTGCTTGGGATTCTCTCTCCCTCTGCTTCCACCACCCCTCAAGTAAATAAATCTTTAGGAAAAAAAAAAAAAGATAGAAAATAAAGGGACTGTCTTGGAGGGAGTTCCCCCGGGGCCAGTAGTGACCCTAAAGGGGACCAAAGCCAATATGAAGGCAGGCAAGGGGGTCATGACTGGATGTTGTACAGTTGTGTTGGGCTGTTCAGAAAAGAGGAGGTTTCAGTGAGGATTCCAAAATACATTCTGGGAGTTTTTCCAGTGAGAGATAGGGCTGTTGGTAAGATGTGTTGAAGAAGAAGAAGGAGGTTATTTGGGCTGATGGATGGCCCTGGTGGGGTATTTTAATGGTGTTAAAATAGTGATCAGAAACACTTTCCCAAAAGAATGACTCACCCGCCGAAGTTAGGTTGAAATGATCAAGGCATTGAGACAAGGGAACTCCTGGAGTCCCAGATGATGGGCTAGCACTAACAGATTGGGAAGGTCATATTAAAGAGTTTAAGTTGAGTATATAACAATCCCAAAATAGCAGGTTTTGGGAGGGGCCCCTGAGCATTTAGGATTTTTGTGTTATGTTCCATGACCTTTCTTTGGAAGCTTCTTGCACTTACATGGGGCCGCAAGGTCCATGTTGGTGTCCAAAGACAGGTATAGGTGAAACTTGTGGGGCAGTTGTTCGTGGCCCACAATGAAGCAGGTACAGGAGTTAGAGTGGCTAAGTGGGGTCCCACAAATATCTAGCAAGGGGAATTGGTGTTGTTGAGATTGCGTTGAGCAGTGTAAGTGATGGGGCTAAGGGGTTAGAGTTGCATTCTTGTGTGGTCCAGGGCAGTGTGAGGGGGATTATCAGGCAGAAGTGAGTTGTGGTCAAAGAGGTACCCATTGATTTCTTTAAGGGTGTAGTCTTAGAAGTCCCCCTGGAGGAACGTTGACCACACTAAGGTATTGGACATAACAGAATAGAGAATTTTAGGATTTATCTGAGATGGCCCCTTTTTGAAGAGCATACTCAAAGGTATCAGGATTGTTTTCTTCGTTAGAGGTCACAGCAGGCTTGGCTCGGGAGAGATGGATCCAAATGACAATTTCTGGGACCTTAATGACTGTAGGGTAGGGCTGAATAAAAGAACAGTATAGGGTCTCATCCATAAAGGATTTAGTTGGGATCCAGGAGATCCATCTCTCCAGGTTTTAATTAGGACCTCATCTCCTGGTTGGACTGAGGAAGTTGGGTTTGAGTGGTGGGGCTTTGGTAGGATCTGTTTTTCCCGTAGCGCCTCTCAAAGACACTAACTGAATAAGTCCTGTCCCAAGAACAGATGAATTTTAGCCTGGTCAGTAGGGCATTCATTCCCATAACCAGACAGGAGTTGAAGGAAAGCTTACCCGCTAAAGAGGTTAAGACAGAGTAGGTGGCTCCCGTGTCCAAAAGAAAATTTATTGTCCTACTTGCTACGTCAAGGGTCACCCTGGGCCCCATTGCAATGATGGAAACAGTGAGTGGGGGAGCCTATTGGTGCCCTAGGACTCCTCAGACCGTGGTGGTAACAGCTAGAAGGGATTCTGAACCTCTGGTTCTCCGACTAGAGGGGCAGTCTCTCCTCCAATGTCCCATTTGAGGACATTGAGCATGGGTCATATTATGGCCTTAAGGACATTCATCTCTCCAGTGTCCCTCCTTTTTGCAATGGTAGTAGGCTCCTTTTGGTGTCTCCCTTTTGAGGGGGCAACCCTGCGGTGATGACTGGTGTTGCAAGGCCATCAGGAGTTGAGCCTGTTTCTGATCCTTATGTTTTTCCTTTCTCCCTTTTTTTCCCTCCTGGTCCTGGCCATAGAACACCAAATTGACCACCTTAAGGAGTTCAGAGCTTGGGGTGTCTGACCTTAGGGAAACTTTTGGTGTTTCCTCCTAATATCTGGGGTGGTCTGAGTGATGAGTCAGCCATTAAGAACTATAAGATATCTGGGCGCCTGGGTGGCTCAGTTGGTTAAGCGACTGCCTTCGGCTCAGGTCATGATCCTGGAGTCCCCGGATCGAGTCCCGCATCGGGCTCCCTGCTCGGCAGGGAGTCTGCTTCTCCCTCTGACCCTCCTCCCTCTCATGCTCTCTGTCTTTCATTCTCTCTCTCTCAAATAAATAAATAAAATCTTTAAAAAAAAAAACTATAAGATATCTGATCTGGGATCAAGGTTGGTATGTTTAGTTAAAGTCTATTTTGGTCTTTCCATAAAGGCTGCAGGGTTTTCGTCCTTTCCCTGGTTTATGAGAGCCAGCTTGTTATAATTAATTGGCTTTGACTGGCATCTTTTCATTCCATTTGTTAGACAGATTGTGAGATGGTCTTGGGACCATTGTCCTTGTAGAGTCTCATAGTTCCAATGAGGATCTGTGATTGGGATTGCCATGTTATCTCCTGGATACCTCACACTGGAACTATGAAGTTTATCCCCAAATTTATGGTGGGCTCCCCAGTTCCATCTCAGTCTGCCTTGGAGAGAGTCTGATTGAGAATGACCACTGTGTTCTTGAGGACAAATCAAAAGTTAGTGCCGGGGCGCCTGGGTGGCTCAGCTGTTAAGCGTCTGCCTTCGGCTCAGGTCATGATCCCAGGGTCCTGGGATCGAGCCCCGCATCGGGCTCCCTGCTCAGCGGGAAGCCTGCTTCTCCCTCTCCCACTCCCCCTGCTTGTGTTCCCTCTCTCGCTGTGTCTCTCTCTGTCAAATAAATAAATAAAATCTTTAAAAAAAATTTTTAAAAAGTTAGTCCCAAACTAACTGATATGTAAGTGTAAGGGTCCTCAGAAAAATCTCCCAAGTCCTTTTGGACTTGGTGGAGATCACTCATAAAGAATGGACTTTGGACCCGCATGGTGGTTCCAGTTGGACCATCCATTTCCTAGAGGGGACACAGAATTGGAAGGGGCTTGTTAGGACTTGAGGGTATTGGTGGTCCCAGATATGGGGATACTAGATCATTGTTTTGGACTATGGTAGGGTTTGGTGGGGCAGTGGGGCTTGGGGAAGCCCCTTCTGGTGGTGGGGGAGGGGGCTTAGGGCTTGGATCTGTGAGGAGAGCTAAAGTGGACAGCTCAGTTTTGCAGGTTTTGAAAAGCCTGGGGTTTGTTTGAGGAACATGAGGACTTGGACCTAAGGGATCTGAGACCTCTGTCCCTAGTCTCTACAGAAGAGGTCTAGCTGTAAAATGGTATTATAAAGATTTTTTTTTTTTTAAGAGAGAGAGAGCATGAGCAGGGGAGAGGGACAGAGGGAGATAGAGAAGCAGACTCCCCACTGAGCAGGGAGCCTGATGCAGGGCTCAGTCCCAGGACCCTGGAATCATGACCTGAGCCAAAGGCAGATGCTTACTGACTGAGCCACTCAGGCGCCCCAGTAAGATGGTGTTATAATCCAATGTCCTATTGTGGGGCCCTGTTGCCCCATCTCTTAGTTTATATTGGGGCCATGCTGTATGCAGAAAAGATGAACCATTTCCTCTTTAAAGTTTGGGGGTCAAATAAAATCTTTAAAAAAAAAATAAATAAAGTTTGGGGGTCAAACATTCCAGTTAGCGAGGATGCATCCCGGGGTGCATCTGATAACCAGTTTCCCATCTGTAAGGGGATAGCAAAGAGAAGGAGGAGTAGAAGACACAATATTCCAAGAGTGTCCCCGTTGAAATGTGTATCCAGAAGGAAGATGGCCTTCCTCCCTGCTTTGAAGAACAACCCTGAGGGTGTCCCCCCAGAAGAGGCCCACAGCCTTAATTAATATTACTACAGCCTTTCCTTTCTTTACCTGCCTCCTCGCAATTGAGGTGCCCATGAGGGAGGACATTGGTATATTTTACGGTCCTTAATGAGTCCCCGAGTGCCAAGATGTATGCCCTGGCCCTCGACATCTATATAGTTCCATTTCCGGATTTCGTCCCAGGCCCTCTCAGAAGTATTGAGGAGTTGGAATAGGCACAAAGATTTGCCTTTGCCCAATTGGAAATAAACTCCCACACAATACCATGATTATCATGCACCCACCTTGGATTTAAGTTTCAGGGGCCAATTGAGACCATCTTTCCAGAAAGAGAAGGGGAGGGGGGCACGTAAGGAGGTCTGATAGGAGGCAACAGAAAAGGTAGAACTCCTGGTTAGATGCATCATCCAGGAGGTTGAATGAGTATGAGGATGGTCGGAACCAGCAGATCGGACAGCACGTCCTCGGGTTTTGAGGGGCACACACTTTGTGTGATGGGAGAGAGGTTTAGGAAAGGAAGAAATGCAGACAGTAGTAGCCAAATTGCAAAGGGAGTGAGAGCTGACATCCTTGAAAATAAATCAGACATGGGTCCTCTAGCCCCAGCGGGGTGAGGACCTTGTGCGATCGGATCTTACCTTGTGCGATCGGAGTCACGGCACCAAAAGATGTTACCGGTGGAAGCTTGCGTTGTGTCAATGGAAGTCTCGGTTCTTGGATTCCCCTCAAAAGATTTTGATGAGGATCCGCTCTCGAATAAAGACAGAAGGAATGTACTAAGCACAAAGCATTTTATTAAAGAACAGTACACTGTCAAGATGGAGGGGAGGGGGATTGACGACTACCCCAAGGCTGTAGGGAATTTTTTTTCTATGTAAGTGGGGCCTAGAGCCATGGAGGAGGTGGTCTTTAATGGAGGTTGCATCGCACCGTTTGGAGACTCCTCCTTCCCGTGCGGAGGGAGAACTTTTGCCCCTACAAGGTTCCTACCGGAACTGTCAAGGCCGCCTTCTCCCACCCGGGGCGGGGGGGGGGGGGGTGGTGAAACCGCAATGCGAATGCATTACAATGACGTTTGCTCTGTACCAGCTACCCTTGGTCCGCTAGCCGGGAAACCACAACGCTTGCTTGTCTTTCTTTTAGACGAAGAGCTCCCAGAGGCAAGCCCTCCATTACCTATCCCTCCCCCTCCCATCCCTTAATGCCTAACACGCTGCCCGCCACGTAGTAGGGGGCTCAATAAAAGCTTGTTGCATGGATCAGCCCAGCTGCGAAGCCCGCCTTAAGTGCAGCCAGAGGACAGACCCTCGCATGGACTGAAATGTACCGAACAGGAAAAACCTGACGCCAGGGGGAGCAAGAACCCGTGCTCTCCAGATCTCGCGGGAGTTGCTCGCGCGCCGGCGCACGCGGCAACGTCACGGGTTTCTGTTTCTGACGGAAGCGCGGGGCGTGAAGAAGGAGCTACCCTAGGGCGCGCGGCCTCGCCCGTGGCGTGGGAGTTGCTTCCGGGTTGCGCGCCCGGAAGCAGGAAGTTGTCGGCTTACCCTCCTCGCCCGGCGGCTGCTGTCCCC